>NW_028247657.1:0-210044 GCF_964263255.1 Lissotriton vulgaris | reverse complement strand
AGAGAGGGTTGTCATTTGCTTTTATGTGTGGAGACGCGTTCTTTGTATTGCCACTGCTGCCACTTACAGGACCCTCTGCGCTGTTTGGGAGGAAACCTTTGCTGCTTGGGGAAAGACTGCTGCTGCCATCGTGTCTCTGCCGCTCTTGCTACCCCTTTGACACCGGGATCATCGTATTGGGACTACATTTCCCAGCACTCCATTGGGCGCAGGTCTAGCACTTCAACGAGAGCGCCCGGAGGTGTTCATAAGCACCGGAGCCCTCACGTGCGCGGGCATGCCCAGGCCAAGGGCGGGCACGTCCTTACCCATCTGTGGCTGGCTGAGGCTGGGCTGGGCCTAATCTCTTGGTTTTGCCGCCGAGATTGGGACAACAATCAGGATCAAATCCAACACAAAGAATCTTGCATAATCATAGCTCGCATTACAAGCATTTCTTTATTAATTACAAATAAGGCACCTGACTTTGCCGTTTGCTGTTCGAGGAGGAAGGAAGGACCGCTACCACTCGCGGAACCCGCTTCGCGGGTCCCGCTTCGCCGCTGCCATCACCGGACCTACAGGTAGCTGCTGGGTGTGTGAGCGTGAGACAGGGCTGCGAGCGTAGGAACCGGGACTCGCTTTCCCAGGAGTCCCGGTAATCCTCAGGCCGAGTCACCTGGCCCGCTCTCCCTGACCGCCCCGCCCAGCTGAAGCACCTTAAAAGACTCTGCCTCCCATTGTGTGTGGGGACGCCACAAATTACCTGACTTTGCCGTTTGCTGTTCGAGGAGGAAGGAAGGACCGCTACCACTCGCGGAACCCGCTTCGCGGGTCCCGCTTCGCCGCTGCCATCACCGGACCTACAGGTAGCTGCTGGGTGTGTGAGCGTGAGACAGGGCTGCGAGCGTAGGAACCGGGACTCGCTTTCCCAGGAGTCCCGGTAATCCTCAGGCCGAGTCACCTGGCCCGCTCTCCCTGACCGCCCCGCCCAGCTGAAGCACCTTAAAAGACTCTGCCTCCCATTGTGTGTGGGGACGCCACAAATCACCTGACTTTGCCGTTTGCTGTTCGAGGAGGAAGGAAGGACCGCTACCACTCGCGGAACCCGCTTCGCGGGTCCCGCTTCGCCGCTGACATCACCGGACCTACAGGTAGCTGCTGGGTGTGTGAGCGTGAGACAGGGCTGCGAGCGTAGGAACCGGGACTCGCTTTCCCAGGAGTCCCGGTAATCCTCAGGCCGAGTCACCTGGCCCGCTCTCCCTGACCGCCCCGCCCAGCTGAAGCACCTTAAAAGACTCTGCCTCCCATTGTGTGTGGGGACGCCACAAATCACCTGACTTTGCCGTTTGCTGTTCGAGGAGGAAGGAAGGACCGCTACCACTCGCGGAACCCGCTTCGCGGGTCCCGCTTCGCCGCTGCCATCACCGGACCTACAGGTAGCTGCTGGGTGTGTGAGCGTGAGACAGGGCTGCGAGCGTAGGAACCGGGACTCGCTTTCCCAGGAGTCCCGGTAATCCTCAGGCCGAGTCACCTGGCCCGCTCTCCCTGACCGCCCCGCCCAGCTGAAGCACCTTAAAAGACTCTGCCTCCCATTGTGTGTGGGGACGCCACAAATTACCTGACTTTGCCGTTTGCTGTTCGAGGAGGAAGGAAGGACCGCTACCACTCGCGGAACCCGCTTCGCGGGTCCCGCTTCGCCGCTGCCATCACCGGACCTACAGGTAGCTGCTGGGTGTGTGAGCGTGAGACAGGGCTGCGAGCGTAGGAACCGGGACTCGCTTTCCCAGGAGTCCCGGTAATCCTCAGGCCGAGTCACCTGGCCCGCTCTCCCTGACCGCCCCGCCCACCCAACACCTGACAATAACACATATAAAGCTGTGATCAACGCTGCGCGGGAGCGCCCGGGGCTAAGCCCGGGCAAAGGGCGGGCCCTCTGTGGCCCTCAGAGGCCCGAGGAGACTGGGCTGGGCCACAGATCTTGGCTAGGCGCTCTGAACTCCCTCCCGCCATTTCATTTCATTTGGTACTCCCGGGTTATGTCCTGCCGTGAAACAAGAAGCATGGCCGCCGCTGGAGCTAAAAAACTCACTGGGACACTGGATGATTTTATCACCCGCACACACGCACTTATCGACGAAGGGATAATTCTCATGGACAGGAGAGTTTCTCAAGACCTGGCCATGGCCAAGCGTTCTTCCCTTGGCCTCATTGCTGAGGCTCAGACACCGAAAATGGATTCCCGGCGAGAAGCACAGGTGTTAGTACATCATTCTGGTCCTAATA
This sequence comes from Lissotriton vulgaris, assembly GCF_964263255.1. Lineage (NCBI taxonomy): Eukaryota > Metazoa > Chordata > Amphibia > Caudata > Salamandridae > Lissotriton > Lissotriton vulgaris. Next base: position 207,779 of record NW_028247657.1, on the reverse strand, counting down.
AGGACTTGGATGCCCTTAATCCCGCCCAGGATCTGGAGGCTTCACCTAACTTAGACATATTGACTGAGAGTGGAACGCAAAGAAGTGAAATAAATGTTAGTAACCCCACAGCCAATCTAATAGAAAGAGCGCGGGTAGAAGGGGCAATCCCTAAACAAAAACGCAAAACTAATAACTTAACGGCTGTGAAAGGGAAGAAGGCTATTACTTTATCTAATCATTGTATTGTTGAAAAACCCTTAGACAGTCTACCTATCCCCACAGAAGGCCCACCTCCTAATAACCCTGGTCTACTGCTGAATCTCCCAGATGATACCGTAATTGACCAAAGTCTGGAAGAAATTTTGCAACTCAGCGGTCCCACAGGTAATTCAATAATAACACCCCCATTGGAGGAGCCGGGTTCTACCTCAAATAATACAATAATTTGGAATATGTTAAAAGCTTTACTAGAACCTATAGAGGCAAGACTACGCTGTCTGGAAACAGTTTTAAAAAATATACACAAGGACATAAGTGCTCCCAGCTTTACCCTAAATAAAAAGTCTATTCAGGCTACTAATTTACCTAAACCCACAAAGACTACAATGGTTCCTAATAAAGCGTCGGAGACCAACAACACGACGACTAAGAAACCCAGTAGTGCCTCAAACCAAGTAGGACCTAAAACTAAACCCCCTGTTGTAGAGCAGATTAAAAAAACAGATATTAATCTGATCTCATCTAAAAATAATACCATCCCACAGTCCACACCCAGCGACAGTCTATCCCAGGCGCCTAAACTCGATATAGAGGACAAGGGTAAGGTTAGAAATCGTAGAAATATTCACCTTCCCCCAGATGCCGCACCTTATGTGGTTATCCTTACCGGAGTTACAGAACTCCGGTCGCCAGAAGAAGAATCATACCAGGCACTTAAAAATAAAGTCTGCCACTGGCTAGCGAACAATTATCCTCTCCCAACAAACATATCAGCTGATATCCTAATGATAGAGAGGGCTCCCTGGGTAGGACGAAATAAGAAAAATTTGCAGGGGGACTGTGTGGTGGTAACGTTTGAAAATCCACAGGCAGTAGATTTTATTTGTAACAGCAGGGCCCCAAGATATCAGGCGAGCAGGGTTACTGCCAGACCTCTCTCGTATTTTTATCTTCCCCACAATCAAGCGGATAACCGCTGGAGTTGGTTTAAAGGCTCTCACGATAGGATTTCAAGACAAAGGCCTAACTTCCCCTGGGATATTCAACCCCCAGTGAGGGAGGAGGGCTGGGATGGGGGGTGGAATTTGGTGGGGACTAGGGGAGGTAGACCACGTCAAGGTGGTCCCCCGCTTGGCCCCCAACTCATCCACCCCTTTTTCTATCAACAACCTCAAAATGGCCCTTCCAATCCCCTGTACTTCCCTATCGCAAACCGCTTTGAGTGCCTTTCCAACACAGATTGGGTGGATTGACATACTCAGGGTTCGTCAGGGGAATATGGTGCTTGTCTAAATCTAACACGTCCCTGTAAGGATGTCTCCATAGTGGCACCTATAACAGCTAATTTATCCCCCATACCCGGAACTAGCCTGACGACGAGAGAGAGTCGGGGCGCGGGTACACCGAATGCCCCTAACACAGGCTTAGCACTTTGTAAAGTCCTTTCTTGGAACGTGGCAGGATTAAATGCGAAGGCTTTGGACCCAATATGGCAAAGCTTTATTGAACAACATCACATTATAGGGTTCCAAGAAACGTGGGACACCACACAAACTTTTTCCCTGGATGGTTTTTGCAGCTTTTCCACTCCGGCAGTCCCAGGCATAAGAGGAAGAGCAAAGGGTGGTTTACTCATCTTGTGTTCCCTGGATTTAGTAGGGGTTTTCAAAAAAATAGATACCGCTTTAACAAATGCCCTTGCGGTAGAATGGACTCTCCCTACCTCAAAGATTGTTTTGTTGATTAACTTTTATAACTCAAAGGAGTCCGTCATTGTAAATGAACATTTACTTTCTTTGTTAAATTTTTTGTCAGCCTATAGGAGTGATTGCACCACCCCCTCGGAATTGGTTATTCTGGGGGATTTTAACATACACCCTTGTGAGGGAGGTTGTTTTAATGATAGATACGGGGGGATATCACCCGAAGCTATTCCCCATTTTGAACACACTGCGGAGGGCGAGTACCTAGAGTTTCTTCTAGCGAACCTAAATCTCTTCGAATTCGATCAGGGCATTAGCGAGCCGAGAGCCCCAACTTTTGTTGGAAGAGATGCCAATACAGTTATAGATTATATTTTTGTTTCAAATGGGGTCTTGGCAAAGGTACATGAGTACAGCGTAGTTGACCTTATCTCATCGGATCATCATCCTGTTCTCTTGTCCTTGGATTTAGATTGCTTTCGCATTGGAAGTTCGCCAAGTATGGCAGCCACAAAGGATTTGAAATCTAAAGAACAGGGAAGGCGCCTGAAATGGGAGATGATCGTCCCAGAGGATTTCTTTCATGCAATTGCCCAAGAGACGGAGGACAGCATGGCAGTATGCTTGGACCCAACTGCAGAGGGCCCTAGGGTCTTGATAGCCTTCGAAGACATCTGCTCCAGGATTAGTAAGAACTTGGAACGAAGGTCGGCTGGGCAAGGGAATATAAAGACCCATAAATGGTTCAACAAGGAATGTTCGAGGGTTCATAGTGCTCTGAGGAAAGCCATCAAACAAAAACCCAGAGATAAGTCCTTAGTGGCCAAATTAAGGAGGGAATATAAAACCATAACCCAAAATCGTAAAAGTCAAATTAAGGAGGAAGCATGGAATAGCCTACTATCTGTGGAAGTCCTGAGAGATAGTAAAAAGTTTTGGGCCATTGTAAATCAGCCCTTTTTTTCCGACAACGGGCAAACGGATTTAGACTGTGTCATAGAAGATAACAGATGGCTAGCCCATTTTGGCAAAATCTATGAGTCTACAGCCCCTGCCTCAATTGACAAAACCCACGACCATACCAATCTGGTCATGGATTTTAACACCATGGAAGTTGAAAGGGCGATTAGAGAGACCAACAAACATAAGGCCCCGGGCCCTGATGGGGTACCAGCAGACCTCTATATACAGTACCCACAATTCTGGTCCAAAATTCTATCTAACGTTTTCAATGCTATCCCGACAGCTGGCTTCCCATCCTCCTGGTCTACCTCCATAATCGTGCCTATATTCAAGAAAGGGAACAGGGCGGACCCGGCCTGCTACAGACCAATCTCCTTGCTGGACTCTGCCGTTAAGATCTTAGGCAGAGTCATTTTGCACAGAATGGAGGATTGGCTGGAGGAGAGCGGGATCCTTTCAGACCTGCAGTACGGGTTCAGGGCACACAGAGGGACAATTGACCAATGCCTGAACCTTCATTTAATCATCAGTAAATACACTGTGGTGAAGGGGGGGTTTCTTTATTTGGGTTTCATGGACCTATCCTCGGCGTTTGATTTGGTTAATCGTGCAAAATTATGGACCATCTTACACAACTCAGGATTGGACACTACTTTGGTTAGTTTTTTACATGACCTTCACTCTAATTTGTTTGCGACGGTTAGGGCATCAAGGGACGGTAGGTGTACAGCAAAGTTTAGATCAGGGAGAGGGGTCAGACAAGGGTGCATCCTGGCCCCTCTACTCTTTACACTGTACATCAACGCCCTGGAGAAATTTCTGAATTCAGCCACCTTGGATATTCCGCGTATGGGGGGCCTACCTGTTCCGGTCCTCCTATACGCGGATGACGCTGTTCTCATAGCGCGGACTGGCATAGGGCTTCAAAAACTCTTGGACCATTTCGGCCAGTTCATGGAAGCGCTTGATTTAAAAATTAATACCGTCAAGTCCCATGTTATGGTCGTTGGCTCGCGAAAGAAAAATATGAAGATCAGATCTTTCAGCTCCAACAATTCACCAATTTCAAGGGTGCCCTCCTTTTGCTATCTGGGTGTCACTTTTGACGAGAGAGGAACCTGGAAGCCACAAATGAAACTCAAGGAAAATTGAGTAATTAGATCAACAACAGCACTCCTGAGCTTCTCAAAAAAATTGGGCTCGAAACCTATGGAAGCAATGACCAGGATTTATAGAGCCAAATGCTTGGCAATTGCTTCCTATGGGGCAGACATTTGGGGCTATGTCCCAGTCTCAGGTGTACAAATTGCCGAAAATAACTTCATACGGGCTCTGTTGTCTCTCCCGAAATCATCCCCCATACATTCAACGCATAATGAACTAGGTATGGGGTACGTTACTGATCTTCTAAAAATGTCCCCAGTACTTTGCTGGATTAAAACCTGGACCAATGAAGAAATCAGTCTCAATCACTGCATCCTTAAGGATTGTATATCTCTTGACAAAGCTCATACTATCCCGTGGCTGGCATATGTTAGAGCGGCATGTGCGAGGCTAGGGCGTCCGGAAATGTACTCTCTTCCGCAACATCTCAAAAAAGAGGATGCAAAGTGGGTGAAGCAACATTTTCGATCTTTGTTGGAATGCGAAAGAGAATCGGCTGAAATTAGTAAACCTACAGTCAGATTACTTTTTCAACTCTCCACCACCACTGAGATGGAACCCTACTTAAAATATGTCACAAAGCCCTACCATCGATTTCTGCTCATAAGGTTTAGATTTAATTTGATCCATCTTATCCTTGGTACGCATACAGATTGGGGTACCCCAGAAAATCTTCCCCCTTGTACATGCGACTGTTTCTCAACACAGGATACTCTGCATTTGGTTATGCTGTGCGAGCACTATCTGGTCCCGCGAAAAAAAATTCTTGTGCCCATTTTAAAACCTTTAAATTTCGTTCAGGTACGGCCAGCACTACTATATTTACAGATGTTGAACTCAGTGCCGGTCGCTTATGGCGTAGCCTGTTTTTTAGTAGCTGCCACCAGACAGAAAAAAGTAAGAACTGCCGCATTATTAACTCATGAAAATTGATTGTTAGTATATACTCTGGTGAGATTTATATGCTGTTATCCCTAGGTGTTCCCTGTATCTATCAAATCCCTTCTTACTAACGTCCCCTTTCCTTTGTTTTAAGTAGGAATGCAATCATTTCTTTCTACTTATTTAATTGTTTTTTAAAAATACTTTTCTCTGTATCATGTACTGCTTTTATGGTTTTAATCAACCGAATAAAGTTTTTTGACTGACGGACTGATGTGTGGAGATTCCGCAGTCATCAAGAGTCCAGTCGTAAAACACCTTTGTGAATAATAAATTATCATAAACTTACACATAGTGTACGTTTGCCTTTGTGGCTCAAGACCCAATCTTTATCTAGCAGGATCGTGGTTGAGTCGCTGCGCTTGACAGCCACAGTTTTACCATGTTGTGCTTTCCCTGGGCACGGGTGGAATTGAAATCACACCGATGGAATCCTCAATAATTTATGAAATTCGCTTATGCTTCCTCCATGAAATCCCCTAAATGTCGGCATTACACCCCCGTGTTTATTTGAGCTCAGTGAGCTGTAAAGTTTTCCTGCGAGTGACACGAATACCACGAACAGTCACAACACGCGTGGCTGTGGGTCGCGTCGCGGGGGGTTTTCGTGACGTACTTCAATCAAAAGGAATCCCGCAGCAAACTTTGACGGGAGTTTGCAGTTCACAGTGAAGCATAATGTAAATGTAAATGTGCAGGGATTTATATAGCGCAAATCACCAACCGGTTTCTAAGCGCTTGCTTAGGGAACCCGTCCTGGTATTCCCCTGTGAGATAACCCCGGCAGGGTATCTGCAAGGTGAAAGCCAGGCATCCCGCCGCGAGGGGCCGTTGTGGAGATTAAGCAAGCTATTGCCCAGAGTCGCAGAGTGTGAACCCGTGAATCGAGAAGGCACCGAAGCGAGATGGACATTTTAAGACTCAAGACCCCTCGAGCCGGGAATTGAACCCTGGTCCCCGGCGGACCTCTGCTTCCAGGTCTGCCTCCTCCAACCAGTGAGCCACACTAGACCTAATGATCGATTTATTGTTGGACAGGCCACGTGAAGGGCCGCTCCCCCTCTGCCCGACCAGGCCCGAGCCCGGCCCCTCAAGTGTCACACACCACCACTTCACGTTTTCCGTCCCCTCCGGGACCCTTGCCTCTGAACATATCGACCTCGTGGGCCCAATCCACTACCGGCCCGCGCCCCCAGCCTGGGCGCCATCTTGGACCCTCCACCACGAGGCCGCGTGGCTCCCGATCGACCCCAACCCTGGGCCTGGCCAGGCCTCAGACATCCCGGCACCACCATCCACCCAGGAGGTGAGCGGACTACTTGGCAGGTCAATGGGAGAAAGAGGTGTCGATGGCTCTCCCCCGCCAGGTACCGCTCGCCCACAACCTCCCCGGGCGCTGGCTCCACCCCCCTGCTGGGTGTCTGGACTCCTTCATCCCGGACCTCCCGACCTCCAAGTGCGAGGGTCCGGACATCAAAGGGCACCAGCCCTATAACTGGGGCAGCTCCAGAGCAGGAAGGCAGTTGTATCCTGGAGTCGAGAGACGCAGAGAAGAACTCATCCTTGACGGGCTATTGGCGCTGCCGTAGCTTTGCCTTGCGAACTATCGTCCTGCCTGCTGGCGCTGCCGCAACCTTCGTAAACCTTCATCGTCGTCGGGACCTGCTGGCGTGGCCGCGGACCGTTTGTAACCACCATCTTCATCGGGACCTGCTGGCTCCGCCGCGGACCGTCGCTTCCTTCATCCATCTCGGGACCTGCTGGCTCCGCCGCGGCCCGTCCATCTAGAACGCCGAGCTCGAGGATTGAGAGCTATTCCATCTATTGGTAACAAGACTGTCCCGCTACCCTTTTCCCAATCCAGAGACCAGAATCGAGGGGACCCCTGAGTCCAGACCTCCTTGTATCATTTCACCGTACTTAAAGAATTGCTTATAAAGTATCGTTAAACCTTAACCTGGTGTGGTGTCCGTCTGTGGGGGGGGAAGTTACTTGTCTGTACGATCGCTGGAGACGGCTCTCCCCGGAGACCTCTCCCCTTATCCTCGGCCGACCCTCCCGGTCCGTCTAACATTGGTGGCCAGCGGCGCGATCCGAATCACCGCATAATCGTACAGAAAGTAGCTCACCCCACGACGAAATCACGATGACAACCAAAGAAAGCAGATCCACCGAGAAATTTCAGATGGAGAAATTGGACGAGTACAGCCATCGTGAATTAAAACAATTCTGCATCGAACTAGGTATCGCTACCACCGGTCTAAGTACCAAAGACGATTTCAAGCATGCCCTAGAGTCCTGGGCAGAAACCGGGGCCGTCGGAACCACCGACCAAAGCATCGCAGCAGTAGAAAAAAACACCACGGCCCCCGAGGAGCGAAGAAAGGGTCTCTCGCAAGACGAGATCCAGGAACGAGAAAAAACACGGCTACATGAGCTAGAAATGGCCCGGCTCAAAATGGATGTTGAACTTAAGTTGGCCGAACAAAAACTGAGCTTAGAGCACCTGCGTCTCCGAGAAGAAAGAGAGGAAAAACAGAGACAAAGGGAGCTCGAGGAAAAGAGACTGGCATATGAACACGAGCGCAAGTTAGCTGAGATAGACTTACGCAAGCAGAACAAAGAATTAGGAGTGCCCGAGCAACCCCCCACCCCAGGGACAACCGATAAGAAGGTACACATCCCCAAGGATGTCGTTCGAGAATACTTCCGAGAGGACGACATCCAGCAATGGTTCAAGGCCTACGAAATCGCTATGACCGCCCACCGGATCGATCGAAGCGACTGGGGAGCCGGTCTATGGGGGAGATTCCTCAATGAGGGCCGCGATGCCCTGCTACAGCTCCCGGACCACCAGATGACCTCCTATGACCAAATGAAAGCTGCCCTCCTCACCCGCTATGGGCTCACACCCGAGATGTACCGTCAGAGGTTCCGAGACTGCTCCCGCATCCCGGGTACAACTTGGGTGGACTACGTGAACTATTTTAGCCGAGCCTTCGAGGGCTGGATCAAAGGAAGCAATGTCACAACTTACGAACAACTATTCAATCTCATGGTGTGGGAGCATCTATCAAACAATTGCTTCATTGAGCTCCGGCAGCACCTCCTCGACAGCAAATTGACTGATCCACGGCAGCTCGCAGCCGAGGCTGACCGGTGGGAAATCACCAGAGTGGGCCGAAATGGATCCTATGAACAGAACCGGAACAACAACGGTCAGCACCGTCCCAGAGGAGGAGGAGGGGGCCAAGGACGAGGAAGAGACAACGCTCCGGTCGCCCCCGCTACCAGCACCACCCCCCCGGCCAACCGGGGCAGCACCCCGGCGCAACCGGGATACAGAGCCAATGTCACGTGTCACCGATGCCAACGAGTCGGCCACTATGCAAAGACCCAAATTGCCCACAGTACCAGAGCCCAAGACCCCGCCAAGTGGCCGCTGCTGCCCTGGGGGAAGAACAGATCTCCGAGGAACAGGAAGAATATGAGCAAGAGCATCAAGAATGGGAGCCAGCCGCCATGGCTCTAGCATGCTTAGGGGGGAAAGACATGGTCCCGCGGGTCCCCCTACCCGCTAACACCCGGAAGTACAGCCAATGGGTGAGCATCAATGGACGCCAGGCCGAAGCTCTCCGTGACACCGGGGCCAGTGTAACAGCCGTCCGCTGTCACCTGGTGACCCCAGAACAGTTCCTACCAAACATTCTCTGCCCTGTCCGTTCAGCCGATAACTCGGAAAGTCTGTGTCGGATGGCCTGCGTCCCTTTCGAATGGGGAGGGGTCTCCGGCATGTTGAAAGTGACGGTCCGGGATGATGCCCCCGTAGACTGCCTCCTGGGAAATGACCTTGAAAGCTCTCCGTGGGCAGCCGTAGAACGAAGAGAACACCTGGGGATGTTGGGCATCCCGGACTGGGCGTGCGTCACCACCCGGTCCATGGCCGCCCGTGCCAATCCCCGACCGGAGGAACCCGAATGGCCGGCGCCTCCTCCCCCAGTCGCCCCAGTCGAAGACACCGACCGTGCCGTCCCCCCAGAACCAGCTCAACCTCCGGACCTCGCTGGCCTCGACCAGTGGCATCAAGAGGGGGGGCCCACTCAGGAGCAGTTTCGACAAGAGCAGAAGACCTGTCCCTCCCTCGAGGGACTCCGCCAACAAGCCCTCGCCCAGAGTGCAGGGGATACCTCCGGAACACATTGGATTTACTGGGACAATGATCTGCTATACAGTGAGCAAAGGATCGCGGAGCTGGGGGCCAGCTGAGTACTAGTGGGGCCCCTCCGTTTTAGAGACTTCTTGCTAAACCTGGCCCACGATGTCCCCCTGGCTGGACACCTGGGTCAGGATAAAACCTACAGCCGCCTAGTGACCCACTTCTTCTGGCCCAAAATGAGGAATGATGTACTCCAGCATTGCCGATCTTGCCCCACGTGCCAAGCCAGTGGAAAGAGCGGCCGCAAACTAAAAGCCCCCCTGCAAACATTTCCCGTGGTCACCACCCCGTTCGAGAGGGTCGGGATAGACATTGTGGGGCCCCTGGACCCCCGTACAAGACAAGGACATCGGTTCATCCTGGTACTGGTGGACCACGCCACCCGCTACCCCGAGGCTGTTCCCCTGCGAACTGTGACAGCCCCGGTAGTCGGCCGGGCCCTGATGGGGATCTTCTCCCGTGTGGGCTTCCCCCGAGAAGTCGTCAGCGACAGAGGCACAAACTTTATCTCTAAGTATATGAAGTCCCTCTGGCAACAGTGTGGGGTCACCTACCGATTCACGACCCCCTATCACCCCCAAGGAAACGGACTCGTTGAGCGGTTCAACCGCACGCTCAAAGGGATGATTGGGGGGTTGGAAGAGCCCCTCCGTCGCCAGTGGGATGTGCTGCTGCCGTGCCTCCTCTTCGCATATCGAGAGGTCCCCCAGAAGTCCCTCGGCTTCAGCCCATTTGAATTATTGTATGGACACCCCGTACGGGGGCCCCTCAGTCTAGTCAAGGAAGGCTGGGAAATGCCCCCTCTAAAGAACCCTCCAGATGTCTTCAAATACCTCCTAACCCTCCGCAACCAGACCCGACGGTTCAGAGAGCTGGCAAAAGCAAACTTGGAGGCCAGTCAAGAGGACATGAAAAAGTGGTATGACCAAAATGCCTCCTCCATCGAATTTGAACCCGGACAACAGGTATGGGTGATGTCCCCCACCGAACCCTGCGCCTTGCAAGACAGGTGGACGGGGCCCTTCAAAGTAGTCGAGCGCAAGGGTCCCGTCACCTATCTCATCGACATGGAATCTTCACGGAACCCCCTCCGAGTCCTCCACGCTAACAGACTGAAACCCCACTTTGTACGTTCAGAACTCAGCCTCCTGATGGCCACAGACAATGGAGCCGAAGGAGACTCCGAACCCCTCCCTGACCTCCTACGGACTCGGGAGAAAGATGGCTCTGTGGATGGGGTCCGACTCTCGGAGGCCCTCACCCTGGAACAACGCCAAGAATGTCGAGACCTTCTGTTGCAGTTCGCCGGCCTGTTTTCCCTCACCCCAGGTGTCACTTCCTGGTGTGTGCACGACGTGGACACGGGGGACAGCCCCCCTATCCGCCACCGGGCCTACCGCGTACCAGATCGGGTACGGGCCTGCATCCAGGAAGAAATAACCAAAATGCTCACGCTCGGGGTCATTGAGCCCTCAGACAGCCCCTGGGCCAGCCCAGTAGTACTGGTCCCCAAAGCAGCCCCTCCCGGCACCACACCGGAACTCCGGTTCTGCGTCGACTACCGGGGCTTGAATGCGGTCACTAAAACGGACGCACACCCCATCCCCCGGGCAGACGAGCTAATCGACCGCATGGGAGCTGCCTGCTACCTCAGTATTTTCGACCTGACGGCGGGCTATTGGCAGATCGGCCTCACACCCCGGGCCCAAGAACGTTCTGCATTTTCCACTCCTGATGGCCATTATCATTTCAAGGTCATGCCCTTCGGCATGAAGAATGCTCCAGCAACATTTCAGCGGCTCGTCAATCAGGTCTTGGCCGGGCTCGAAGGATTCAGCGCCGCCTACCTAGACGACATCGCTGTGTACAGCCACCATTGGTCCGACCACCTCCACCACCTCCGAGCGGTGCTACAGGCCCTTCAGCGAGCTGGCCTCACGATCAAGGCCAGCAAATGCCAAATTGGTCAGGGGTCCGTAACCTACCTCGGACACCAGGTGGGAAGCGGCCTGGTGGCCCCTCTGCAGCTCAAGATTGCCGCCATCCAGTCCTGGCAGCCCCCCATCACCCAGACCAAGGTACGCGCCTTTCTGGGACTCACAGGCTATTACAGACGGTTCGTGAAAGACTATGGTACCATAGTGGGGCCCCTCACAGAACTCACGTCCAAAAATCAACCCAAGAAGGTCAACTGGACCCCAGATTGTCAAACAGCCTTCGAACAACTGAAGGCCGCCATGTGCTCCGCCCCTGTGCTCCAGGCCCCCGACTACAGCCGGGAATTCGTCGTCCAGACGGATGCCTCCGACCACGGCATTGGGGCGGTCCTGTCTCAATTGAACACCGAAGGCCTTGATCAGCCAGTGGCCTTCATCAGCAGGCGACTCCTACCTCGAGAACAACGCTGGAGCACCATCGAGAGGGAGGCCTTCGCTGTGGTATGGGCCCTCAAGAAGCTCCGGCCCTACCTCTTTGGCACACACTTCCGGGTGCAGACCGACCATCGACCCCTGCAGTGGCTGATGCAGATGCGGGGGGAGAACCCAAAACTACTACGTTGGTCCATCTCCCTACAAGGGATGGACTTCACTGTTGAACACCGGCCTGGGCCAGATCACGCCAACGCGGATGGCCTGTCCCGCTTTTTCCGCCTCGACGAGGAGAGTCCCCAAGAGGATGGGTGACTCTCCCCGCCTTCAGCTGGGGGGGACGCATGTTGGACAGGCCACGTGAAGGGCCGCTCCCCCTCTGCCCGACCAGGCCCGAGCCCGGCCCCTCAAGTGTCACACACCACCACTTCACGTTTTCCGTCCCCTCCGGGACCCTTGCCTCTGAACATATCGACCTCGTGGGCCCAATCCACTACCGGCCCGCGCCCCCAGCCTGGGCGCCATCTTGGACCCTCCACCACGAGGCCGCGTGGCTCCCGATCGACCCCAACCCTGGGCCTGGCCAGGCCTCAGACATCCCGGCACCACCATCCACCCAGGAGGTGAGCGGACTACTTGGCAGGTCAATGGGAGAAAGAGGTGTCGATGGCTCTCCCCGCCAGGTACCGCTCGCCCACAACCTCCCCGGGCGCTGGCTCCACCCCCCTGCTGGGTGTCTGGACTCCTTCATCCCGGACCTCCCGACCTCCAAGTGCGAGGGTCCGGACATCAAAGGGCACCAGCCCTATAACTGGGGCAGCTCCAGAGCAGGAAGGCAGTTGTATCCTGGAGTCGAGAGACGCAGAGAAGAACTCATCCTTGACGGGCTATTGGCGCTGCCGTAGCTTTGCCTTGCGAACTATCGTCCTGCCTGCTGGCGCTGCCGCAACCTTCGTAAACCTTCATCGTCGTCGGGACCTGCTGGCGTAGCCGCGGACCGTTTGTAACCACCATCTTCATCGGGACCTGCTGGCTCCGCCGCGGACCGTCGCTTCCTTCATCCATCTCGGGACCTGCTGGCTCCGCCGCGGCCCGTCCATCTAGAACGCCGAGCTCGAGGATTGAGAGCTATTCCATCTATTGGTAACAAGACTGTCCCGCTACCCTTTTCCCAATCCAGAGACCAGAATCGAGGGGACCCCTGAGTCCAGACCTCCTTGTATCATTTCACCGTACTTAAAGAATTGCTTATAAAGTATCGTTAAACCTTAACCTGGTATGGTGTCCGTCTGTGGGGGGGGGAAGTTACTTGTCTGTACGATCGCTGGAGACGGCTCTCCCCGGAGACCTCTCCCCTTATCCTCGGCCGACCCTCCCGGTCCGTCTAACATTTATTATTGCATAATTAGTGTAATTTTGTTTAATTTCCCCTACATTTCATGTAATTGTGCAGATGCAGTGAAGGTGACCGGGCCCGGGTCTTCCCTTGTGTTCCTCATTCGAGCTGTGTACAGACAGACATATGGACACACTCACGGAAGCAGGGGCTTCGTCTGAGGCGTCTCTTCCTGTCCGCGGGTCTCTTTCAGCTGTGGGGTCACCTTGTTTCTGATCCACATCTGCGGACCCCACAGGGCCCTCTGCTTCGTGCTGGGGCCCCTCTCCGCCGGTTCCTCGCCCCCCCCCCCCCCCCCCCCTCCGGGCCCCTCGAGAGCCACTCCTGGCCAAATGTGAATTACGCCAGCAGAGTTTGTATAAATTCGGCATTTTTATTGTGCTCGTTGCATGAAAACGCCACAATTGCAGCACGTTGTGTAACGACGACCCCGCCCGACCCGCCATTCGTGGCACACATTCACCACAGACCCTTGAAGCAACACAGGGGTGTTGGACAGGCCACATGAAGGGCCGCTCTCCCCCGGCCCAACCAGGCCTGAGCCCAGTCCCGCAAGTACCACACACCACCATTGCACGTCCTCCGTCCCCTCAGGGACCCCTGCCCTCGAGCCTGCCGACCTCGCGGGTCCGATCCACTGCCGGCCCACGCGCCCAGCCTGGGGCGCCATCTTGGACACTCCACCACGAGGCCGCCTGGCCCCCGATCGACCTCAACCCTGGGCCTGGCCCGGCCTCAGACATTCCGGCACCACCCTCCACCCAGGAGGTGAGCGGGCTACTTGGCAAGTCAATGGGAGAAAGAGGTGCCGATGGCTCTCCCCCACCAAGTGCCGCTCGCCCATCGCCTCCCCGGGCGCTGGCTCCACCCCCCTGCTGGGTGTCTGGACTCCCCCATCCCGGACCTCCCGACCTCCAAGTGCGAGGGTCCGGACATCAAAGCACGCCAGCCCTATAACTGGGGCAGCTCCAGAGCAGGAAGGCAGTTGTATCTTGGAGTCGAGAGACGTAAAGAGGAACTCATCCTGGACGGACTACTGGCGCTGCCATAGCTCTGTCCTGTGCACCATCGTCCTGCCTGTTGGCGCTGCCACAGCCGTCGTAACCTTCATCCTTCATCGTCGTCGGGACCTGCTGGCGTGGCCGCGGACCGTTGTAACCGTCATCTTCCATCGGGACCTGCAGGCTCCGCCGCGGACCGTCGTCCTTCCTTCATCCATCTCGGGACCTGCTTGGCTCCTCCACGGCCCGATCATCTAGAACGCCGAGCTCGAGGATTGAGAGCTATTTTGTACTCATTGGTAACTAAGACTGTCCCGCTACCCCTTTCCTAAACCAGAGACTAGAACCGAGGGGACCCCTGAGTCCAGACCTCCTTGTATCCATCCTCGTAACCTAAGAATTGCATATAAAGTCTTGTTAACCTTCAACCTTGTGTGGTGTCCGTCTGTGGGGGGGAAGTTACTTATCTGTACAGTCGTTGGAGACGGCTCTCCCTGGAGACCTCTCCCCGTAACCTCGGCCGACCCTCCCGGTCCGTCTAACATTGGTGGCAGCGGTGGGATCCGAATCACCGCATAAACGTACAGAGAGTAGCTCACCCCACGACGAAGTCACAATGACCACGAAAGAGAGCGGATCAACCGAGAAATTCCAAATGGAGAAATTGGAGGAGTACAACCATCGTGAACTTAAACAATTCTGCATCGAACTGGGTATCGCTACCACCGGACTGAGTACCAAGGACGATTTTAAGCATGCCCTAGAATCTTGGGCAGAAACCGGGGCTGCCGGAACCCCTGATCAAAGCACCGTAGAAAAAACGACCACGGCCCCGGAAGGGCAAAGAACGGGTCTCTCGCAAGGCGAGATCCAGGAAAGAGAAAGGACCCGACTACACGAACTAGAAATGGCCCGACTTAAAATGGACGTTGAACTTAAGTTGGCCGAACAAAAAATCAACTTAGAGCACCTGCGTCTCCGAGAAGAAAGAGAGGAGAAACAGAGACAAAGGGAGCTCGAGGAAAAAAAACTAGCGTACGAACACGAACGAAACCTAGCCGAGATCAACCTACGCAAGCAGAATAAAGAAGCAGGGGTACCCGAGCGACCCCCCACCTCAGGGGCCACAGACAAAAAGGTACACATCCCCAAGGATGTTGTCCGAGAATACTTCAGAGAGGACGACATCCAGCAATGGTTTAAAGCCTATGAAATCGCTATGACTGCACACCGGATCGATAGAAGCGACTGGGGAGCCGGTCTCTGGGGAAGATTCCTCAATGAGGGCCGCGACACCCTACTACAGCTCCCGGACCACCAGATGACCTCCTACGACCATATGAAAGCGGCCCTCCTCACCCGCTATGGTCTCACACCCGAGATGTACCGTCAGAGGTTCCGAGACTGCACCCGCATCCCGGGTACAACTTGGGTGGACTATGTAACATACTTTAGCCGAGCCTTCGAGGGCTGGATCCGAGGAAGCAACGTCACGACATACGAGCAACTATTTAACCTGATGGTATGGGAGCATCTGTCGAACAATTGCTTCATTGAACTCCGCCAACACCTCCTCGACAGCAAGTTAACGGATCCCCGGCAGCTCGCAGCCGAAGCTGACCGGTGGGAGATCACCAGAGTGGGCCGGAATGGGTCCTACGAACAGAACCGGAACAACAATGGTCAGCACCGACCCAGAGGAGGAGGAGGAGGCCAAGGGCGAGGAAGAGACAACGCCCCGGTCGCCCCCGCTACCAACACCACCCCCCCGGCCAACCGGGGCAGCACCCCAGCGCGACCGGGGTACAGAGCCAATGTCACATGTCACCGATGTCAACGAGTCGGCCACTATGCGAACGACCCAAACTGCCCGCAGTACCAGAGCCCAAGACCCCGCCAAGTGGCCGCTGCAGCCCTAGGGGAAGAACAGATCTCCGAGGAACAAGAAGAGTACGAACAAGAGCATCAAGAGTGGGAGCCAGCCGCCATGACTCTAGCCTGCTTAGGGGGGAAAGACATGGTCCCGCGGGTCCCCCTACCCGCTAACACCCAGAAGTACAGCCAATGGGTGAGCATCAATGGACACCAGGCCGAAGCCCTTCGTGACACCGGGGCCAGTGTAACAGCCGTCCGCTGTCACCTGGTGGCCCCAGAACAGTATCTACCGAACATTCTCTGCCCTGTACGATCAGCCGATAACTCGGAGAGCCTGTGTCGGATGGCCTGCGTCCCCTTCGAATGGGGGGGGGTCTCCGGCATGTTGAAAGTGACGGTCCGAGACGATGCCCCCGTAGACTGCCTCCTGGGCAATGACCTGGAAAGCTCTCCGTGGGCCGCCGTGGAGCGAAAGGAACACCTGGGGATGTTGGGCGTCCCAGACTGGGCGTGCGTCACCACCCGTTCCATGGCCGCCCGTGCCAACCACCAGCCAGAAGAACCCGAATGGCCGGCGCCACCGCCTCCGGTCGCCCCGGCCGAAAACACCGACCGTAACATTCCCGCCGAACCAGCTCAACCTACCGACCTCGCTAACCTCGACCAGTGGCCTCAAGAAGGGGGGCCCACGCAAGAACAATTTCGCAAAGAACAGAAGACCTGTCCCTCCCTCGAGGGACTCCGCCAGCAAGCGCTCGCCCAAAGCGCAGGGGATACCCCCGGAACTCATTGGGTCTACTGGGACAATGATCTGCTGTACAGCGAGCAAAGAATCGCCGAGCTGGGGAGCAACCGAGTACTAGTGGTACCCCTCCGTTTCAGAGACTTCCTGTTAAACCTGGCCCACGATGTCCCCCTGGCAGGACATCTGGGACAAGATAAAACCTACAGTCGCCTAGTGACCCACTTCTTCTGGCCCAAAATGAGAAACGATGTGCACCAGCATTGCCGATCTTGCCCCACGTGCCAAGCCAGTGGGAAGAGCGGCCGCAAACTAAAGGCTCCCCTGCAACCTTTTCCCGTGGTCACTACCCCGTTTGAGAGAGTCGGAATAGACATTGTGGGGCCCTTGGACCCACGCACAAAACAAGGCCATCGATTCATCCTGGTGCTAGTGGACCACGCCACCCGCTACCCTGAGGCTGTTCCTCTGCGAACTGTGACAGCCCCGGTGGTCGGCCGGGCCCTGATGGGGATCTTCTCCCGTGTGGGCTTCCCCCGAGAAGTCGTCAGCGACAGAGGCACGAACTTTATTTCCAAATACATGAAGTCCCTCTGGCAACAGTGCGGGGTCACCTACAGATTCACAACCCCCTATCACCCTCAAGGGAACGGACTCGTTGAGCGGTTCAACCGCACGCTAAAGGGAATGATCGGGGGGTTGGAAGAGCCCCTCCGTCGCCAGTGGGATGTGCTGCTGCCGTGCCTCCTCTTCGCATATCGAGAAGTCCCCCAGAAATCCCTGGGCTTCAGCCCATTTGAACTGCTATATGGACACCCAGAGCGAGGGCCGCTCAGTCTCGTCAAAGAAGGCTGGGAGATGCCTCCGCTAAAGAACCCTCCAGATGTCTTCCGGTACCTCCTCACCCTCCGCAACCAGACCCGGCGGTTCAGAGAACTAGCGAAGGCCAACCTAGAGGCCAGTCAAGAGGACATGAAAAAATGGTATGACCAGAATGCCTCATCCATTGAATTCGAACCTGGCCAACAGGTATGGGTGATGTCCCCCACTGAGCCATGCGCCCTGCAAGACAAATGGACGGGGCCCTTCAAAGTAATAGAGCGCAAGGGTCCTGCCACTTATCTCATCGACCTGGAATCCTCCCGGAACCCTCTCCGGGTCCTCCACGCTAACAGACTAAAGCCCCACTTTGTGCGAACAGAGCTCAGCCTCCTGATGGCCACAGACACTGGGGTTGAAGAAGACTCCGAGCCTCTCCCTGACCTCCTCCGGACTCAAGAGCAAGACGGCTCCGTGGATGGGGTCCGGCTCTCAGAGGCCCTCACCAGAGAACAACGCCAGGAGTGTCAAGCCCTCCTATCACAGTTCGCCAGCCTGTTCTCCCTCACCCCGGGTGTCACTTCCTGGTGTGTGCACGATGTGGATACCGGGGACAGCCCCCCTATCCGCCACCGGGCCTACCGCGTGCCAGACCGGGTACGGGCCTGCATCCAGGAAGAAATAGCCAAGATGCTCACGATCGGGGTCATCGAGCCCTCAGACAGTCCCTGGGCCAGCCCTGTCGTACTGGTCCCCAAAGCAGCTGCCCCCGGCACCACACCCGAACTCCGGTTCTGCGTCGACTACCGGGGCTTGAATGCGGTCACCAGAACAGACGCGCACCCCATCCCCCGGGCAGATGAACTAGTCGACCGAATGGGAGCTGCCCGCTACCTCAGCATCTTCGACTTGACAGCAGGCTATTGGCAGATCGGCCTCACACCCCGGGCGCAAGAACGTTCTGCCTTCTCCACCCCCGATGGCCATTACCATTTCACGGTCATGCCCTTCGGCATGAAGAATGCCCCAGCAACATTCCAACGGCTCGTCAATCAGGTCCTGGCGGGGCTCGAAGGATTCAGCGCCGCCTACCTAGACGACATCGCTGTATACAGCCACCATTGGACCGAGCACCTCCACCACCTCCGAGCAGTGCTGCAAGCCCTTCAGCGAGCTGGCCTCACGATCAAGGCCAGCAAGTGTCAAATTGGGCAAGGGTCTGTAACCTACCTCGGACACCAGGTGGGAAGCGGCCTAGTGGCCCCGCTACAGCTGAAAATTGCCGCCATCCAGGCCTGGCAGCCCCCCATCACCCAAACCGAGGTACGAGCCTTCCTGGGCCTCACGGGCTACTACCGAAGGTTCGTAAAAGACTATGGTACCATAGTGGGGCCCCTCACAGAACTCACGTCAAAGAACCAGCCCAAGAAAGTCACCTGGACCCCAGAGTGTCAAACTGCATTTGAACAATTAAAGGCCGCCATGTGTTCCGCCCCTGTGCTCCAGGCCCCAGACTACAGCCGGGAGTTCGTCGTCCAGACGGACGCCTCCGACCAGGGCATTGGGGCAGTCCTGTCTCAAGTGAACACCGAAGGCCTTGATCAACCGGTGGCCTTCATCAGCCGGAGACTCCTACCACGGGAGCAACGCTGGAGCACCATAGAGAGGGAAGCCTTCGCTGTGGTATGGGCCCTCAAGAAGCTCCGGCCCTACCTTTTCGGCACCCACTTTCGGGTGCAGACCGACCACCGACCCCTGCAATGGCTGATGCATATGCGGGGGGAGAACCCAAAGTTGCTACGCTGGTCCATCTCCTTGCAAGGTATGGACTTCACAGTCGAACACCGGCCTGGGCCAGATCACGCCAACGCGGATGGCCTGTCCCGGTTTTTCCGCCTCGACGAGGAGAGTCCCCAAGAGGATGGGTAACTCTCCCCGCCTTCAGCTGGGGGGGACGCATGTTGGACAGGCCACATGAAGGGCCGCTCTCCCCCGGCCCAACCAGGCCTGAGCCCAGTCCCGCAAGTACCACACACCACCATTGCACGTCCTCCGTCCCCTCAGGGACCCCTGCCCTCGAGCCTGCCGACCTCGCGGGTCCGATCCACTGCCGGCCCACGCGCCCAGCCTGGGGCGCCATCTTGGACACTCCACCACGAGGCCGCCTGGCCCCCGATCGACCTCAACCCTGG
The DNA here is from genome assembly GCF_964263255.1 of Lissotriton vulgaris. Lineage (NCBI taxonomy): Eukaryota > Metazoa > Chordata > Amphibia > Caudata > Salamandridae > Lissotriton > Lissotriton vulgaris. The sequence continues at coordinate 188,196 of NW_028247657.1, read as the reverse complement.
GCCTGGCCCGGCCTCAGACATTCCGGCACCACCCTCCACCCAGGAGGTGAGCGGGCTACTTGGCAAGTCAATGGGAGAAAGAGGTGCCGATGGCTCTCCCCCACCAAGTGCCGCTCGCCCATCGCCTCCCCGGGCGCTGGCTCCACCCCCCTGCTGGGTGTCTGGACTCCCCCATCCCGGACCTCCCGACCTCCAAGTGCGAGGGTCCGGACATCAAAGCACGCCAGCCCTATAACTGGGGCAGCTCCAGAGCAGGAAGGCAGTTGTATCTTGGAGTCGAGAGACGTAAAGAGGAACTCATCCTGGACGGACTACTGGCGCTGCCATAGCTCTGTCCTGTGCACCATCGTCCTGCCTGTTGGCGCTGCCACAGCCGTCGTAACCTTCATCCTTCATCGTCGTCGGGACCTGCTGGCGTGGCCGCGGACCGTTGTAACCGTCATCTTCCATCGGGACCTGCAGGCTCCGCCGCGGACCGTCGTCCTTCCTTCATCCATCTCGGGACCTGCTTGGCTCCTCCACGGCCCGATCATCTAGAACGCCGAGCTCGAGGATTGAGAGCTATTTTGTACTCATTGGTAACTAAGACTGTCCCGCTACCCCTTTCCTAAACCAGAGACTAGAACCGAGGGGACCCCTGAGTCCAGACCTCCTTGTATCCATCCTCGTAACCTAAGAATTGCATATAAAGTCTCGTTAACCTTCAACCTTGTGTGGTGTCCGTCTGTGGGGGGGAAGTTACTTATCTGTACAGTCGTTGGAGACGGCTCTCCCTGGAGACCTCTCCCCGTAACCTCGGCCGACCCTCCCGGTCCGTCTAACATGGGGGCAGCGGCTGTCGCGGGGTTTTGCTTCGATGCACGTTTTAGCGAGACCTCCCTCCTTGCATCAAACATATCGCGTAAAAGGATGGGGTCACTTTTAAGGCAATTACAGGAAAGGTCAGGACATTTTTACGAAATTTCACAAGGATTTCTCTTGGAGGGTGGCTGTTGAGAGCACTTGTGGTGGGTTTGAGTGCAATATCACCAAAGGAATTTAAAAAAATGGCGGAATGGAATGCGCTCAGAGGCCCTGCAAATGGTTCAAATTCGTTTCATTTACTTTGCTGCTTCATTTGGTGTATCTGGATAGTGAGGCGATATTTGATTGTTCAAATATTTCTTTAATAATTGTATTTTTTGTACAGCTGATGTGCACATTGAAAACTTGTGTCTGTGGTATATTTCGGGCATGGCTGCCTGTGAGTGCAGTATTCGTGAGAGGGCTGACGCATCCCCCGGTCCAGAGACCGTGCACTCCGAGGCCTCGCACGGGGGTGTGCACCCTGCACACCCACTCACACCACGGAAAGCAAAGGTACGTGATGGTGTGCACTCTCACAACCACTCACAACACGGAAAGAAAAGGCACGCGATGGTGTGCACTCTCACACCCACTCACAACACGTAAAGAAAAGGCACGCGATGGTGTGCACTCTCACACCCACGGAAAGCAAAGGTACGTGATGGTGTGCACTCTCACACCCACTCACAACACGGAAAGAAAAGGCACGCAATGGTGTGCACTCTCACACCCACTCACACCACGGAAAGCAAAGGTACGTGATGGTGTGCACCCTGCACACCCACTCACACCACGGAAAGAAAAGGTACGTGATGGTGTGCACTCTCACACCATGGAAAGAAAAGGTACTTGATGGTGTGCACTCTCACACCCACTCACACCACGGAAAGCAAAGGTACGTGATGGTGTGCACCCTGCACACACACTCACACCACGGAAAGAAAAGGTACGTGATGGTGTGCACTCTCACACCCACTCACACCATGGAAAGAAAAGGTACTTGATGGTGTGCACTCTCACACCCACTCACACCACGGAAAGCAAAGGTACGTGATGGTGTGCACCCTGCACACCCACTCACACCACGGAAAGCAAAGGTACGTGATGGTGTGCACTCTCACAACCACTCACAACACGGAAAGAAAAGGCACGCGATGGTGTGCACTCTCACACCCACTCACAACACGTAAAAAAAAGGCACGCGATGGTGTGCACTCTCACACCCACGGAAAGCAAAGGTACGTGATGGTGTGCAGTCTCACACCCACTCACAACACGGAAAGAAAAGGCACGCAATGGTGTGCACTCTCACACCCACTCACACCACGGAAAGCAAAGGTACGTGATGGTGTGCACCCTGCACACCCACTCACACCACGGAAAGAAAAGGTACGTGATGGTGTGCACTCTCACACCCACTCACACCATGGAAAGAAAAGGTACTTGATGGTGTGCACTCTCACACCCACTCACACCACGGAAAGCAAAGGTACGTGATGGTGTGCACCCTGCACACACACTCACACCACGGAAAGAAAAGGTACGTGATGGTGTGCACTCTCACACCCACTCACACCATGGAAAGAAAAGGTACTTGATGGTGTGCACTCTCACACCCACTCACACCACGGAAAGCAAAGGTACGTGATGGTGTGCACCCTGCACACCCACTCACAACACGGAAAGAAAAGGCACGTGATGGTGTGCACTCTCACATCCACTCACACCACGGAAAGCAAAGGTACGTGCTGGTGTGCACCCTGCACACCCACTCACACCACGGAAAGAAAAGGTACGTGATGGTGTGCACTCTCACACCCACTCACACCATGGAAAGAAAAGGTATGTGATGGTGTGCACTCTCACACCCACTCACATCACGAAAAGCAAAGGTACATGATGGTGTGCACTCTCACACCCACTCACACCATGGAAAGAAAAGGCACATGATGGTGTGCACTCTCACACCTACTCACACCACGGAAAGCAAAGGTACGTGATGGTCTGCACTCTCACACCCACTCACACCATGGAAAGCAAAGGTACGTGATGGTGTGCACTCTCACACCTTCTCACACCACAGAAAGCAAAGGCACGTGATGGTGTGCACCCTGCAAACCCACTCACACCATGGAAAGGAAAGGTACGTGATGGTGTGCACTCTCACACCCACTCACAGCACGGAAATCAAAGGTACATGATGGTGTGCAATCTCACACCCACTCACACCATGGAAAGAAAAGGCACATGATGGTGTGCACTCTCACACCTACTCACACCACGGAAAGCAAAGGTACGTGATGGTCTGCACTCTCACACCCACTCACACCATGGAAAGCAAAGGTACGTGATGGTGTGCACTCTCACACCTACTCACATCACAGAAAGCAAAGGTACGTGATGGTGTGCACCCGGCAAACCCACTCATCCCATGGAAAGGAAAGGTACGTGATGGTGTGCACTCTCACACCCACTCACAGCACGGACGGCAAAGGTACGTGATGGTGTGCACTCTCACACCCACTCACAGCACGGAAAGCAAAGGTACGTGATGGTGTGCACCCTGCACACCCACTAACACCACGGAAAGCAAAGGTACGTGATGGTGTGCACCCTGCAAACCCACTCACACCATGGAAAGGAAAGGTACGTGATGGTGTGCACTCTCACACCCACTCACACCACGGAAAGCAAAGGTACGTGATGGTGTGCACTCTCACATCCACTCACACCACGGAAAGCAAAGGTACGTGATGGTGTGCACTCTCACACCCACTCACACCACGGAAAGCAAAGGTACGTGATGGTGTGCACTCTCACATCCACTCACACCACGGAAAGCAAAGGTACGTGATGGTGTGCACCCTGCACACCCACTCACACCACGGAAAGCAAAGGTACGTGATGGTGTGCACTCTCACATCCACTCACACCACGGAAAGCAAAGGTACGTGATGGTGTGCACCCTTAAATCTGCCTAAATAGGCTATCTTGGAAAAGGAAAATGTTATTTTTTAGAATTAATGTGATGCACTCCAGGATAAAGGATTGATGGTGTTCAGTTATATCTTGTTGGGTCATTAGAATTTCTTCCATAATCTCTATGGTGCTATCTTGCGGAATATTTGTATATAGCGCTTCTATGTCCAAAGTCACCAATGTCTGTGTGTCTGGATTGAACGCCAGGCCCTCAATTTTCTGGATCATGTGTGTGGTATCCTTAATATATGCTTTTTGTTTTTGCACTATGGGCTGTAGGAATACTTCGACGTACTTGCTTAGGGGCTCTGTAAGAGACCCTATACATGAGACAATAGGCCTCATTGGCGGATCTTTTTGATCTTTATGAACCTTGGGAAGGCCGTACAGCGCTGGAATTAACGGATCTGAATTACTCATAAATTTGAATTCGTCCTCACATATTATAGTGTCCTCTTTGGCCTGTATCAAAACGAGAATATAAATCTGTACCTTTATATCCCTAGGTAGATTTAAAGAGGGAAAGAATTTTCAGATCCTTTGGAATAAAGTACAAACTGAAGTAGGGGAAATTCAACCTATCTACAACTTCGGTAGTAAAGCAGGCCTATATTAAAATAATTAAATAATTGGAATATAGCGCTTTATCCCAAGATTTATTAAACATATTTATGTTCACTTAGAAAACAGAACAACTTTGCGGAGAACAGTGAAGCAAAGCACAGAGGTCCATATCACCAGAAAGGACTCCTGTTAGAACCATACAGTTCAAACCACATGGATAATCAAATCCATCTGGACACACAAGGTACGCACCTGATTTATGGGAGGTACTTCTTTCTTTGGTAATTGGAATCAGTGGGGGGTCCCCCAATAATGGGTTACATAGGTCCAAGGGGAAGGCAACAATGAGATAGTAGAAAACATATGTAAAAGATGTGTCTATTGCATGTTTAAAAAACAGAAAGAGAAAATACCGGATTGCAATGTGAATAAGTATGTGAAGTAATGTAAAGTAAAAAAAACTTTTGATTGCAAATCAAGGGACCTAGGATGTCAAGAGTGCTCACCTAAAAATGTAATGTACACAAATTTCTCGTTTGGTAACTTTGTGCTCTATGATTTTAATTGTTTAGAATCAGTCCTGATGAAGGCATACTAAGAAAAAGCCGAAACGCCGCGTCGACCTTTTGATTCTTTGACTTTTAATACTGTGATGATTATATTTATGGACAAATGTTTTTAAATTGTTTTTTATATTGTGCGATGTGTAATAAAATTTAATATTGTGACCAAACGTTGTTTTTGATATACTTTTAATTTAAGAGTCTTTCATATATATGTGTACTTAATAAGTGAATGTACTAGTTTAAATACATACATTTCAGTCCTTAACATTGTCAATGTCCTAGACCTGTCTTTTGAAATCCTTATACGTGCAATTTTCCTAAAAATTATTCCAAACAAGTATTTGTATTTAGTAGATATTATGTAAATACGGAGTGTTAATGTTGAAGTAAAAATATACTTTATTTTTGCCTTCCCCAGGGTTATAAATACCCACAATTAGTATAAGCGATACCCATTGGTTCCATACCAAGAGACAACATCTTGTCCCACGAACTCGGACGCCTTGTTCCTTTAATGACATTTACCCCACCGTCCTCTAAAGATGTAGAGTGGGGTCCTCCTTATTATTTTTACACTCTCACATCCACTCACACCACGGAAAGCAAAGGTACGTGATGGTGTGCACTCTCACACCCACTCACACCACGGAAAGCAAAGGTACGTGATGGTGTGCACTCTCACATCCACTCACACCACGGAAAGCAAAGGTACGTGATGGTGTGCACCCTGCACACCCACTCACAACACGGAAAGAAAAGGCACGTGATGGTGTGCACTCTCACACCCACTCACACCACGGAAAGCAAAGGTACATGATGGTGTGCAACCTGCACACCCACTCACAACACAGAAAGAATAGGTACGTGATGGTGTGCAATCTCACATCCACTCACACCACGGAAAGCAAAGGTATGTGATGGTGTGCACCATGCACACCCACTCACACCACGGAAAGCAAAGGTACATGATGGTGTGAACTCTCACATCCACTCACACCATGGAAAGAAAAGGCACGTGATGGTGTTCACTCTCACACCTACTCACACCACGGAAAGCAAAGGTACGTGATGGTCTGCACTCTCACACCCACTCACACCATGGAAAGCAAAGGTACGTGATAGTGTGCACTCTCACACCACAGAAAGCAAAGGTACGTGATGGTGTGCACTCTCACACCCACTCACACCACGGAAAGCAAAGGTACGTGATGGTGTGCACTCTCACATCCACTCACACCACGGAAAGCAAAGGTACGTGATGGTGTGCACTCTCACACCCACTCACACCACGGAAAGCAAAGGTACGTGATGGTGTGCACTCTCACACCCACTCACAACACGGAAAGCAAAGGTACGTGATGGTGTGCACTCTCACATCCACTCACACCACGGAAAGCAAAGGTACGTGATGGTGTGCACCCTGCAAACCCACTCACACCATGGAAAGGAAAGGTACGTGATGGTGTGCACTCTCACACCCACTCACACCACGGAAAGCAAAGGTACGTGATGGTGTGCACTCTCACATCCACTCACACCACGGAAAGCAAAGGTACGTGATGGTGTGCACTCTCACACCCACTCACACCACGGAAAGCAAAGGTACGTGATGGTGTGCACTCTCACATCCACTCACACCACCGAAAGCAAAGGTACGTGATGGTGTGCACCCTGCACACCCACTCACAACACGGAAAGAAAAGGCACGTGATGGTGTGCACTCTCACACCCACTCACACCACGGAAAGCAAAGGTACATGATGGTGTGCAACCTGCACACCCACTCACAACACGGAAAGAAAAGGTACGTGATGGTGTGCACTCTCACATCCACTCACACCACGGAAAGCAAAGGTATGTGATGGTGTGCACCGTGCACACCCACTCACACCACGGAAAGCAAAGGTACATGATGGTGTGCACTCTCACACCCACTCACACCATGGAAAGAAAAGGCACGTGATGGTGTTCACTCTCACACCTACTCACACCACGGAAAGCAAAGGTACGTGATGGTCTGCACTCTCACACCCACTCACACCATGGAAAGCAAAGGTACGTGATAGTGTGCACTCTCACACCACAGAAAGCAAAGGTACGTGATGGTGTGCACTCTCACACCCACTCACACCACGGAAAGCAAAGATACGTGATGGTGTGCACCCTGCACACCCACTAACACCACGGAAAGCAAAGGTACGTGATGGTGTGCACCCTTCAAACCCACTCACACCATGGAAAGGAAAGGTACGTGATGGTGTGCACTCTCACATCCACTCACACCAGGGAAAGCAAAGGTATGTGATGGTGTGCACTCTCACACCCACTCACACCACAGAAAGCAAAGGTACGTGATGGTGTGCACTCTCAAATCCACTCACACCACGGAAAGCAAAGGTACTTGATGATGTGCACTCTCACACCCACTCACACCACGGAAAGCAAAGGTACGTGATGGTGTGCACCCTGCAAACCCACTCACACCATGGAAAGGAAAGGTACATGATGGTGTGCACTCTCACACCCACTCACACCACAGAAAGCAAAGGTACGTGATGGTGTGCACTCTCACACCCACTCACACCTCGGAAAGCAAAGGTGCATGATGGCGTACACCCTGCACACCCACTCACACAATGGAAAGCAAAGGTAAATGATGGCGTGCACCCTGCAAACCCACTCACAACAAGGAAAGCAAAGGTACGTGATGGTGTGCACTCTCACACCCACTCACACCACGGAAAGCAAAGGTACGTGATGGCATGCACCCTGCAAACCCACTCACACCACGGAAAGCAAAGGTACGTGATGGTGTGCACTCTCACACCCACTCACACCACGGAAAGAAAAGGTATGTGATGGTGTGCACTCTCACACCCACTCACACGACCGAAAGCAAAGGTACATGATGGTGTGCACCCTGCACACCCACTCACACCACGGAAAGCAAAGGTACGTGATGGTGTTCACTCTCACACCCACTCACACCACGGAAAGCAAAGGTACGTGATGACGTGCACCCTGCACACCCACTCACATCACGGAAAGCAAAGGTACGTGATGGTGTGCACACTGCACACCCACTCACTCCACGGAAAGAAAAAGGTACAGGATGGTGTGCACACTGCAAACCCACTCACAGCACGGAAAGCAAAGGTACGTGAGGGTGTGTCCTCTCACACCCACTCACACCATGGAACGAAAAGGTACGTGATGGTGTGCACTCTCACACCCACTCACACCACAGAAAGAAAAGGTTTGTGATGGTGTGCACCCTGCACACCCACTCACACCACGGAAAGAAAAGTTATGCGATGGTGTGCACTCTCACACCCACTCACACCATGGAAAGAAAAGATACATGATGTTGTGCACCCTGCACACCCACTCACTCCACGGAAAGCAAAAGTACGTGATGGTGTGCACTCTGACACACACTAACACCACGGAAAGCAAAGGTATGTGATGGTGTGCACCCTGCAAACCCACTCACACCATGGAAAGGAAAGGTACGTGATGGTGTGCACTCTCACACCCACTCACAGCACGGAAAGCAAAGGTACATGATGGTGTGCTGTTAGACGGGGACCTGGACCTGGTTGCAGGGATGGTGCTTTCTGGAGACACCGGGCGAGCCGGCGTCCGAGTCTTCTCATGCGGGGAGGGAGCGGCCTTCCACGCGGCCTGTCCAACATGCGTCCCCCCCAGCTGAAGGCAGGGAGAGTCACCCATCCTCTTGGGTACTCTCCTCGCCGAGGCGGAAAAAGCGTGGCAGGCCGTCTGCGTTGGCGTGGTCCTGGCCTGGACGATGCTCCACAGTGAAGTCCATCCCCTGCAAGGAGATGGACCATCGCAGCAGTTTTGGGTTCTCCCCCCGCATTTGCATCAGCCATTGCAGGGGTCGGTGGTCTGTCTGTACCCTGAAATGGGTACCGAAGAGGTAGGGCCGGAGTTTCTTGAGGGCCCATACCACTGCGAAGGCCTCCCACTCGATGGTGCTCCAGCGCTGTTCTCAGGCTGGCAGGCGTCGGCTGATGAAGGCTACTGGCTGATCGACTCCCTCGGCGTTGAGTTGAGAGAGGACTGCCCCAATGCCATGATCTGAGGCGTCTGTCTGGACTATGAATTCCCGGCTGTAGTCGGGGGCCTGGAACACAGGGGCGGTGCACATGGCGGCCTTCAACTTCTCGAAGGCCGTTTGACAGTCCGAAGTCCAGTTGACAGTTTTGGGGTTTTTCTTGGATGTGAGTTCTGTGAGGGGCCCCACAATGCTGCCATAGTCTTTGACAAACCGCCAGTAGTATCCGGTGAGCCCTAGGAAGGCCCGGACCTCGGTCTGGGTGACAGGTGGTTGCCAGGACTGGATGGCAGCGATCTTGAGCTGAAGGGGGGCCACCAGACCGCTCCCCACTTGGTGTCCGAGGTAGGTCACGGACCCCTGGCCAATCTGACATTTGCTGGCTTTGACAGTGAGGCCAGCCTGCTGGAGGGCGTGCAGGACTTCTCAGAGGTGGTGAAGGTGGTCCGCCCAGTGGCAACTGTACACAGCGATATCGTCCAGGTAGGCGGCGCTGAATTCTTCGAGGCCCGCCAGTACCTGGTTCACGAGTCGTTGGAAGGTAGCTGGAGCGTTTTTCATGCCGAATGGCATCACTTTGAAGTGGTAGTGGCCATCCGGGGTAGAGAAGGCGGATCGTTCTTGAGCCCTGGGGGTGAGGCCGATCTGCCAGTAGCCTGCTGTTAGATCGAAGATGCTCAGGTAGCGGGCAGCCCCCATGCGGTCAATCAGTTCATCCGCCCGGGGGATGGGGTGAGCGTCGGTTCTGGTAACAGCGTTCAGGCCCCGATAGTCTACGCAGAACCGGAGCTCGGGGGCAACGCCCGGGGCGGCAGCCTTGGGGACCAGTACGACTGGGCTGGCCCAGGGGCTGTCGGATGGCTCGATCACTCCTAGGGCCAGCATCTTAGTGACTTCGTCCTGGATGCAGGTGCGCACCCGATCTGGCACTCGGTACGCCCTGTGTCGAATGGGTGGACTATCCCCGGTGTCCACATCGTGAAGGCACCAGGGGGTGACCCCGGGGGTGAGGGAGAACAGGCTCGCAAATTGTAGCAGGAGAGCCCGACAGTCTTGGCGTTGTTCCGTGGACAAGGCATCGGAGAGTCTGACCCCTTCCACTGAGCCATCTTTTTCGCGGGTCCTCAGTAGGTCAGGGAGGGGCTCGGAGTCTTCTTCCATCCCACTATCGGTAGCCATCAGTAGGCTGAGCTCCGAGCGTACGAAGTGGGGTTTGAGTCTGTTGGCGTGGAGGACTCGCAGGGGGTTCCGGGAGGACTCCATGTCTATTAGGTAGGTGACAGTGTCCTTGCGCTCTATCACTTTGAAGGGTCCTGTCCATTTGTCCTGCAGGGCACAGGGTTCGACTGGGGCCATCACCCACACTTGCTGGCCTGGTTCGAACTCGATGGAGGAGGCATGCTGATCGTACCATTTCTTCATGTCCTCCTGACTGGCCTCAAGGTTGGCTTTGGCGAGTTCCCTGAATCGCCGGGTCTGGTTGCGGATGGTCAAGAGATACTTATAGACGTCTGGAGGGGTCTTCTGGGGGGCCATCTCCCATCCTTCCTTGACCAGGCTGAGGGGGCACCGGACGGGGTGTCCGTACAGGAGCTCAAAAGGACTGAAGCCGAGGGATTTCTGAGGAACTTCTCGATAGGTGAAGAGGAGGCACGGGAGCAGCACGTCCCATTGGCGTCGTAGGGGTTCTTCCAGGCCCATGATCATTCCCTTGAGAGTGCGGTTAAACCGCTCGACCAGTTCATTTCCTTGCGGGTGATAAGGGGTTGTGAACCGGTAGGTGACCCCGCACTGTTGCCAGAGAGACCTCATGTACTTTGAGATAAAGTTTGTGCCCCTGTCGCTGACGACTTCCCGGGGGAAGCCCACTCGAGAGAAGATCCCCATCAGGGCTCGGCCTACCACGGGTGCTGTCACTGTCCAAAGAGGTATGGCCTCGGGATAGCGGGTGGCGTGGTCCACCAGGACTAGGATGAACCGGTGCCCCTGGGCCGTTCGGGGGTCTAGGGGCCCCACAATGTCTATTCCGACCCGCTTGAACGGGGTAGTGACGACGGGAAAGGGTTGCAAGGGTGCTTTGATCTTTCGGCCACTCTTCCCGCTGGCCTGGCAGGTAGGGCAGGCCCGGCAGTGGTTGGAGACATCATTACGCATTTTGGGCCAGTAGAAGTGAGTCACCAGGCGATTGTAGGTTTTGTCTTGCCCCAGGTGCCCAGCAAGGGGGACATCGTGTGCCAAGTTCAAAAGGAAGTCTCTGAAGCGGAGGGGCACCACCAGCACTCGACTGGCCCCCAGCTCAGCAATTCTTTGCTCACTGTAGAGCAGGTCATTGTCCCAATAAATCCAGTGGGCCCCTGCGGGGTCTCCTGCGCTCTGGGCGAGGGCTTGCTGCCGGAGTCCCTCGAGGGAGGGACAGGTTCTCTGCTCTTGTCGGAACTGCTACTGGGTGGGACCACCCTCTTGCCGCCACTGGGCCAGTTCGGGAAGGTCCTGGAGTTGAACGGGCCCTTCTTCGGTCTGCTCTGGGGGATTGGCGCTTAGGGCGGCTCCCTCCGGGACGATCGGGGGAGGAGGTTCTGGCCATTCTGGTTCTTCGGGACTGGAGATGGCGAGGGCGGCCATGGACCGGGTCGTTATGCAGGCCCATTCAGGGAGGCCCAACATCCCCAGGTGCTCTCTTCTTTCGACGGCTGCCCAGGGGGAACTTTCGAGGTCGTTCCCCAGGAGGCAGTCCACTGGGGCATCATCGCGGACAGTCACCTTCAGCATTCCGGACACTCCTCCCCACTCGAAGGGGACGCAGGCCATCCGACACAGGCTTTCGGAGTTGTCGGCTGACCGGACGGGGCACAGGACATTCGGCAAGATCTGCTCCGGGGTCACCAGATGACAGCGGACTGCCATCACACTGGCCCGGTGTCGCGTAGGGCTTCAGCCTGGCGCCCATTAATGTTGACCCACTGGCCGTATTTCTGCGTATTGGCGGGTAGGGGAGCCCGCGAAATCATGTCTCTTTCCCCTAGGCAGACCAGGGACATAGCGGCTGGTTCCCACTCGGGCTGGTCGGCCTCGTACTCCTCAGCGTCTTCTGGGGTTGGCTCCTCTCCCAGGGCGGCGGCAGTGACCTGGCGTGGCATAGGGTTCTGGTTCTTCGGGCAATTAGGGTCGTTGGCGTAGTGGCCGGGCCGCTGGCATCTGTGGCAAGTAACGTTGGCTCAGAACCCTGGACGCATCGGGGGGTTTCCCCTGCCGGCCGGGGGCAGGGCGCTGCTGGTGGGAGTCATCGGAACGGCGTCTCTGCCCCGACCCTGGCCTCCTCCTCCCCCTCGGGGGCGATGGGGTCCTTGGTTGGTTCTGTTTGGGTCGCTGGGGCCGTTTCGGCCAACTCGGGTGCTTTCCCATCGGTCAGCTTCGGCGGCGAGTTGCCGAGGTTCAGTTAATTTACTGTCGAGGAGATGCTGCCTGAGCTCGACGAAGCAGTTGTTAGAGAGGTGCTCCCACACAATAAGGTCAAAGAGTTGCTCGTACGTGGTCACCTTGCTTCCCTTGATCCACCCTTCGAACGCTCGGCTGAAAAAGTTCACGTACTCCACCCAAGTTGTACCCGGGATCCGTTTGCAGTCGCGGAACCGCTGGCGGTACATCTCGGGCGTGAGTCCGTATCGAGTGAGAAGGGCGGCTTTCATGTGGTCGTAGGAGGTCATCTGGTGGTCCGGGAGTTGCAGCAGGGCGTCTCGCCCTTCGTTAACGAACCTCCCCTATAACCCGGCTCCCCAGTCGCTTCGGGGAATCCGGTGGGAGGTCATGGCTACTTCATAGGCTTTGAACCATTGCTGGATGTCGTCGTTCCGGTAATACTCTCTGACGACATCCTTGGGAATGTGGACTTTCGGGTCGGTAGTGGCAGGAGTGTTCGGGCGCTCGGGCACCCCGAGATCTTTATTCTGTTTCCGAAGCTCTATTTCTTTTAGGTTGCGCTCATGTTCGTAGGCTAGCTTTTTCTCTTCTAACTCTCTCTGTCTTTGTTTTTCTTCCCGTTCTTCTCGGAGCCGCAAGTGTTCCAATGTTATTTTTTGTTCCGCCAACTTCAGTTCTCCATCCAGCCGAAGTCGAGCTAGCTCCGATTCATGGAGCCTGCTTTTTTCCTGTTCCCGGATCTCCTCTGGGGAGAGACCCGGTCTTCTTTCTTCCGTCGGAGTGGAGTTCGTTTCTGGTGCCTAGAGGCTTTGGTCTTGGGGTACGGCCGTACCCGTCTCTGCCCAAGATTCCAGGGCTTTCTTGAAGTCGTCTTTTGTGCTAAGTCCTGTGGTAGCAATGCCTAGTTCTATGCAGAACTGCTTTAGTTCTCTGTGGTTATACTCCTCTAATTTTTCCATCTGGAATTTCTCTGTGGTTCCGCTCTCTTTTGTGGTCATTGTGGTTGTGTCGTGGGGTGAGTTACTCTCTGTACGATTACGCGTTGGTTCGGATCGCGCCGCTGGCCACCAATGTTAGACGGGGACCTGGAGGGTCGGCCGAGGACATGGGGAGAGGCCTCCAGCGAGGGCCGTCTCCAGCGATCGTACAGACTAGTAACTTCCCCCCCACAGATGGACACCACACAAGGATGAGGTCAACACTCTTTATATATGATTCTCGAAGCAAGGTTATCAGCGATACAGGGAGGTCGGGACATGAGGGTCCTTTCAATTCTAGTCTCTGACAAGGAAAGGGGTAGCGGGACAGTCTTGGTACCGGTCCAGTACGGGGGTGGCAAGATGGGTAGCTCACAATCCTCGAGCTCGGAGTTCTGGAAGGTCGGGCCGCGGCAGCGCCAGCAGGTTAGGATGATAAGTCTCGTTTGAGGAGGGCCGCGGCGGCGCCAGCAGGCAAGAACGATGATTCACAAGGATGGGCCGCGGCAGCGCCAGCAGGTCCCGACGAAGGTGTAGGTTGCAGAGGGCCGCGGCAGCGCCAGCAGGCAGGAACGATGATTCACAAGGATGGGCCGCGGCAGCGCCAGCAGGTCCGGACGAAGGTGTAGGTTGCAGAGGGCCGCGGCAGCGCCAGCAGGCAGGAACGATGGTTCACAAGGATAGGCCGCGGCAGCGCCAGCAGGTCCCGACGAAGATGTAGGTTGCAGAGGGCCGCGGCAGCGCCAGCAGGCAGGAACGATGATTCACAAGGTAGGGCTGCGGCAGCGCCAGCAGTCCGTCAAGGATGAGTTCTTCAAGGTGTCTCTCGACTCCAGGATACAACTGCCTTCCTGTTCTGGAGCTGCCCCAGTTATAGGTCTGGTCTCCTTTGATGTCCGGACCCTCGCGCTTGGAGGTCGGGAGGTCCGGGATGAGAGAGTCCAGACACCCAGCAGGGGGGTGGAGCAAGCGCCCGGGGAGGCCGGGGGCGATCGGCACCTGGCGGGGGAGAGCCATCGACACTCCCTTCTCCCAGTGACCTGCCAAGTGGTCTCCTCACCTCCCGGGTGGATGGTGGTGCCTCGATGTCGGGGCCTGGCCAGGCCCAGGTTTGGGGTCGAGCTGAGGCCACGCGGCCTCGTGGTGCAGGGACCAAGATGGCGGCTGGGCCGGGGCAATGGTGCTGACGGAGGCCCGGGTCAGCCGATGCTGGGGTGTTCGGGAGCAGGTGTCCCGTTGGGGACGGGTTGCGGGTTGCTTCGGTGGGTTGCAGGGATGGTGCTTTCTGGAGACACCGGGCGAGCCGGCGTCCGAGTCTTCTCATGCGGGGAGGGAGCGGCCTTCCACGCGGCCTGTCCAACATGTGCACTCTCACATCCACTCACACCACGGAAAGCAAAGGTACGTGATGGTGTGCACTCTCACACCCACTCACACCACGGAAAGCAAAGGTACGTGATGGTGTGCACTCTCACATCCACTCACACCACGGAAAGCAAAGGTACGTGATGGTGTGCACCCTGCACACCCACTCACAACACGGAAAGAAAAGGCACGTGATGGTGTGCACTCTCACACCCACTCACACCACGGAAAGCAAAGGTGCGTGATGGTGTGCACCCTGCACACCCACTCACACCACGGAAAGAAAAGGTACGTGATGGTGTGCATTCTCACACCCACTCACATCATGGAAAGAAAAGGTACATGATGGTGTGCACTCTCACACCCACTCACACAACGGAAAACAAAGGTACGTGATGGTGTGCACCCTGCACACCCACTCACAACACGGAAAGAAAAGGCACGTGATGGTGTGCACTCTCACACCCACTCACACCACAGAAAGCAAAGTTACATGATGGTGTGCACTCTCACACCCACTCACACCATGTAAAGAAAAGGCACGTGATGGTGTGCACTCTCACACCTACTCACACCACGGAAAGCAAAGGTACGTGATGGTCTGCACTCTCACACCCACTCACACCATGGAAAGCAAAGGTACGTGATGGTGTGCCCTCTCACACCTTCTCACACCACAGAAAGCAAAGGTACGTGATGGTGTGCACCCTGCAAACCCACTCACACCATGGAAAGGAAAGGTACGTGATGGTGTGCACTCTCACACCCACTCACAGCACGGAAAGCAAAGGTACATGATGGTGTGCACTCTCACACGCACTCACACCATGGAAAGCAAAGGTACGTGATGGTGTGCACTCTCACATCCACTCACACCACGGAAAGCAAAGGTACGTGATGGTGTGCACCCTGCACACCCACTCACAACACGGAAAGAAAAGGCACGTGATGGTGTGCACTCTCACACCCACTCACACCACGGAAAGCAAAGGTGCGTGATGGTGTGCACCCTGCACACCCACTCACACCACGGAAAGAAAAGGTACGTGATGGTGTGCATTCTCACACCCACTCACATCATGGAAAGAAAAGGTACGTGATGGTGTGCACTCTCACACAACGGAAAACAAAGGTACGTGATGGTGTGCACCCTGCACACCCACTCACAACACGGAAAGAAAAGGCACGTGATGGTGTGCACTCTCACACCCACTCACACCACAGAAAGCAAAGGCACATGATTGTTAGACGGACCGGGAGGGTCGGCCGAGGTTACGGGGAGAGGTCTCCAGGGAGAGCCGTCTCCAACGACTGTACAGATAAGTAACTTCCCCCCCACAGACGGACACCACACAAGGTTGAAGGTTAACGAGACTTTATATGCAATTCTTAGGTTACGAGGATGGATACAAGGAGGTCTGGACTCGGGGGTCCCCTCGGTTCTAGTCTCTGGTTTAGGAAAGGGGTAGCGGGACAGTCTTAGTTACCAATGAGTACAAAATAGCTCTCAATCCTCGAGCTCGGCGTTCTAGATGATTGGGCCGTGGAGGAGCCAAGCAGGTCCCGGGATGGATGAAGGAAGGACGACGGTCCGCGGCGGAGCCTGCAGGTCCCGGTGGAAGATGACGGTTACAACGGTCCGCGGCCACGCCAGCAGATCCCGACGACGATGAAGGATGAAGGTTACGACGGCTGTGGCAGCGCCAACAGGCAGGACGATGGTGCACAGGACAGAGCTATGGCAGCGCCAGTAGTCCGTCCAGGATGAGTTCCTCTTTACGTCTCTCGACTCCAAGATACAACTGCCTTCCTGCTCTGGAGCTGCCCCAGTTATAGGGCTGGCGTGCTTTGATGTCCGGACCCTCGCACTTGGAGGTCGGGAGGTCCGGGATGGGGGAGTCCAGACACCCAGCAGGGGGGTGGAGCCAGCGCCCGGGGAGGCGATGGGCGAGCGGCACTTGGTGGGGGAGAGCCATCGGCACCTCTTTCTCCCATTGACTTGCCAAGTAGCCCGCTCACCTCCTGGGTGGAGGGTGGTGCCGGAATGTCTGAGGCCGGGCCAGGCCCAGGGTTGAGGTCGATCGGGGGCCAGGCGGCCTCGTGGTGGAGTGTCCAAGATGGCGCCCCAGGCTGGGCGCGTGGGCCGGCAGTGGATCGGACCCTCGAGGTCGGCAGGCTCGAGGGCAGGGGTCCCTGAGGGGACGGAGGACGTGCAATGGTGGTGTGTGGTACTTGCGGGACTGGGCTCAGGCCTGGTTGGGCCGGGGGAGAGCGGCCCTTCATGTGGCCTGTCCAACATGCGTCCCCCCCAGCTGAAGGCGGGGAGAGTTACCCATCCTCTTGGGGACTCTCCTCGTCGAGGCGGAAAAACCGGGACAGGCCATCCGCGTTGGCGTGATCTGGCCCAGGCCGGTGTTCGACTGTGAAGTCCATACCTTGCAAGGAGATGGACCAGCGTAGCAACTTTGGGTTCTCCCCCCGCATATGCATCAGCCATTGCAGGGGTCGGTGGTCGGTCTGCACCCGAAAGTGGGTGCCGAAAAGGTAGGGCCGGAGCTTCTTGAGGGCCCATACCACAGCGAAGGCTTCCCTCTCTATGGTGCTCCAGCGTTGCTCCCGTGGTAGGAGTCTCCGGCTGATGAAGGCCACCGGTTGATCAAGGCCTTCGGTGTTCACTTGAGACAGGACTGCCCCAATGCCCTGGTCGGAGGCGTCCGTCTGGACGACGAACTCCCGGCTGTAGTCTGGGGCCTGGAGCACAGGGGCGGAACACATGGCGGCCTTTAATTGTTCAAATGCAGTTTGACACTCTGGGGTCCAGGTGACTTTCTTGGGCTGGTTCTTTGACGTGAGTTCTGTGAGGGGCCCCACTATGGTACCATAGTCTTTTACGAACCTTCGGTAGTAGCCCGTGAGGCCCAGGAAGGCTCGTACCTCGGTTTGGGTGATGGGGGGCTGCCAGGCCTGGATGGCGGCAATTTTCAGCTGTAGCGGGGCCACTAGGCCGCTTCCCACCTGGTGTCCGAGGTAGGTTACAGACCCTTGCCCAATTTGACACTTGCTGGCCTTGATCGTGAGGCCAGCTCGCTGAAGGGCTTGCAGCACTGCTCGGAGGTGGTGGAGGTGCTCGGTCCAATGGTGGCTGTATACAGCGATGTCGTCTAGGTAGGCGGCGCTGAATCCTTCGAGCCCCGCCAGGACCTGATTGACGAGCCGTTGGAATGTTGCTGGGGCATTCTTCATGCCGAAGGGCATGACCGTGAAATGGTAATGGCCATCGGGGGTGGAGAAGGCAGAACGTTCTTGCGCCCGGGGTGTGAGGCCGATCTGCCAATAGCCTGCTGTCAAGTCGAAGATGCTGAGGTAGCGGGCAGCTCCCATTCGGTCGACTAGTTCATCTGCCCGGGGGATGGGGTGCGCGTCTGTTCTGGTGACCGCATTCAAGCCCCGGTAGTCGACGCAGAACCGGAGTTCGGGTGTGGTGCCGGGGGCAGCTGCTTTGGGGACCAGTACGACAGGGCTGGCCCAGGGACTGTCTGAGGGCTCGATGACCCCGATCGTGAGCATCTTGGCTATTTCTTCCTGGATGCAGGCCCGTACCCGGTCTGGCACGCGGTAGGCCCGGTGGCGGATAGGGGGGCTGTCCCCGGTATCCACATCGTGCACACACCAGGAAGTGACACCCGGGGTGAGGGAGAACAGGCTGGCGAACTGTGATAGGAGGGCTTGACACTCCTGGCGTTGTTCTCTGGTGAGGGCCTCTGAGAGCCGGACCCCATCCACGGAGCCGTCTTGCTCTTGAGTCCGGAGGAGGTCAGGGAGAGGCTCGGAGTCTTCTTCAACCCCAGTGTCTGTGGCCATCAGGAGGCTGAGCTCTGTTCGCACAAAGTGGGGCTTTAGTCTGTTAGCGTGGAGGACCCGGAGAGGGTTCCGGGAGGATTCCATGTCGATGAGATAAGTGGCAGGACCCTTGCGCTCTATTACTTTGAAGGGCCCCGTCCATTTGTCTTGCAGGGCGCATGGCTCAGTGGGGGACATCACCCATACCTGTTGGCCAGGTTCGAATTCAATGGATGAGGCATTCTGGTCATACCATCTTTTCATGTCCTCTTGACTGGCCTCTAGGTTGGCCTTCGCTAGTTCTCTGAACCGCCGGGTCTGGTTGCGGAGGGTGAGGAGGTACCGGAAGACATCTGGAGGGTTCTTTAGCGGAGGCATCTCCCAGCCTTCTTTGACGAGACTGAGCGGCCCTCGCACTGGGTGTCCATATAGCAGTTCAAATGGGCTGAAGCCCAGGGATTTCTGGGGGACTTCTCGATATGCGAAGAGGAGGCACGGCAGCAGCACATCCCACTGGCGACGGAGGGGCTCTTCCAACCCCCCGATCATTCCCTTTAGCGTGCGGTTGAACCGCTCAACGAGTCCGTTCCCTTGAGGGTGATAGGGGGTTGTGAATCTGTAGGTGACCCCGCACTGTTGCCAGAGGGACTTCATGTATTTGGAAATAAAGTTCGTGCCTCTGTCGCTGACGACTTCTCGGGGGAAGCCCACACGGGAGAAGATCCCCATCAGGGCCCGACCGACCACCGGGGCTGTCACAGTTCGCAGAGGAACAGCCTCAGGGTAGCGGGTGGCGTGGTCCACTAGCACCAGGATGAATCGATGGCCTTGTTTTGTGCGTGGGTCCAAGGGCCCCACAATGTCTATTCCGACTCTCTCAAACGGGGTAGTGACCACGGGAAAAGGTTGCAGGGGAGCCTTTAGTTTGCGGCCGCTCTTCCCACTGGCTTGGCACGTGGGGCAAGATCGGCAATGCTGGTGCACATCGTTTCTCATTTTGGGCCAGAAGAAGTGGGTCACTAGGCGACTGTAGGTTTTATCTTGTCCCAGATGTCCTGCCAGGGGGACATCGTGGGCCAGGTTTAACAGGAAGTCTCTGAAACGGAGGGGTACCACTAGTACTCGGTTGCTCCCCAGCTCGGCGATTCTTTGCTCGCTGTACAGCAGATCATTGTCCCAGTAGACCCAATGAGTTCCGGGGGTATCCCCTGCGCTTTGGGCGAGCGCTTGCTGGCGGAGTCCCTCGAGGGAGGGACAGGTCTTCTGTTCTTTGCGAAATTGTTCTTGCGTGGGCCCCCCTTCTTGAGGCCACTGGTCGAGGTTAGCGAGGTCGGTAGGTTGAGCTGGTTCGGCGGGAATGTTACGGTCGGTGTTTTCGGCCGGGGCGACCGGAGGCGGTGGCGCCGGCCATTCGGGTTCTTCTGGCTGGTGGTTGGCACGGGCGGCCATGGAACGGGTGGTGACGCACGCCCAGTCTGGGACGCCCAACATCCCCAGGTGTTCCTTTCGCTCCACGGCGGCCCACGGAGAGCTTTCCAGGTCATTGCCCAGGAGGCAGTCTACGGGGGCATCGTCTCGGACCGTCACTTTCAACATGCCGGAGACCCCCCCCCATTCGAAGGGGACGCAGGCCATCCGACACAGGCTCTCCGAGTTATCGGCTGATCGTACAGGGCAGAGAATGTTCGGTAGATACTGTTCTGGGGCCACCAGGTGACAGCGGACGGCGGTTACACTGGCCCCGGTGTCACGAAGGGCTTCGGCCTGGTGCCCATTGACGCTCACCCATTGGCTGTACTTCTGGGTGTTAGCGGGTAGGGGGACCCGCGGGACCATGTCTTTCCCCCCTAAGCAGGCTAGAGTCATGGCGGCTGGCTCCCACTCTTGATGCTCTTGTTCGTACTCTTCCTGTTCCTCGGAGATCCGTTCTTCCCCTAGGGCTGCAGCGGCCACTTGGCGGGGTCTTGGGCTCTGGTACTGCGGGCAGTTTGGGTCGTTCGCATAGTGGCCGACTCGTTGACATCGGTGACACGTGACATTGGCTCTGTACCCCGGTCGCGCTGGGGTGCTGCCCCGGTTGGCCGGGGGGGTGGTGTTGGTAGCGGGGGCGACCGGGGCGTTGTCTCTTCCTCGCCCTTGGCCCCCTCCTCCTCCTCTGGGTCGGTGCTGACCATTGTTGTTCCGGTTCTGTTCGTAGGACCCATTCCGGCCCACTCTGGTGATCTCCCACCGGTCAGCTTCGGCTGCGAGCTGCCGGGGATCCGTTAACTTGCTGTCGAGGAGGTGTTGGCGGAGTTCAATGAAGCAATTGTTCGACAGATGCTCCCATACCATCAGGTTAAATAGTTGCTCGTATGTCGTGACGTTGCTTCCTCGGATCCAGCCCTCGAAGGCTCGGCTAAAGTATGTTACATAGTCCACCCAAGTTGTACCCGGGATGCGGGTGCAGTCTCGGAACCTCTGACGGTACATCTCGGGTGTGAGACCATAGCGGGTGAGGAGGGCCGCTTTCATATGGTCGTAGGAGGTCATCTGGTGGTCCGGGAGCTGTAGTAGGGTGTCGCGGCCCTCATTGAGGAATCTTCCCCAGAGACCGGCTCCCCAGTCGCTTCTATCGATCCGGTGTGCAGTCATAGCGATTTCATAGGCTTTAAACCATTGCTGGATGTCGTCCTCTCTGAAGTATTCTCGGACAACATCCTTGGGGATGTGTACCTTTGTGGCCCCTGAGGTGGGGGGTCGCTCGGGTACCCCTGCTTCTTTATTCTGCTTGCGTAGGTTGATCTCGGCTAGGTTTCGTTCGTGTTCGTACGCTAGTTTTTTTTCCTCGAGCTCCCTTTGTCTCTGTTTCTCCTCTCTTTCTTCTCGGAGACGCAGGTGCTCTAAGTTGATTTTTTGTTCGGCCAACTTAAGTTCAACGTCCATTTTAAGTCGGGCCATTTCTAGTTCGTGTAGTCGGGTCCTTTCTCTTTCCTGGATCTCGCCTTGCGAGAGACCCGTTCTTTGCCCTTCCGGGGCCGTGGTCGTTTTTTCTACGGTGCTTTGATCAGGGGTTCCGGCAGCCCCGGTTTCTGCCCAAGATTCTAGGGCATGCTTAAAATCGTCCTTGGTACTCAGTCCGGTGGTAGCGATACCCAGTTCGATGCAGAATTGTTTAAGTTCACGATGGTTGTACTCCTCCAATTTCTCCATTTGGAATTTCTCGGTTGATCCGCTCTCTTTCGTGGTCATTGTGACTTCGTCGTGGGGTGAGCTACTCTCTGTACGTTTATGCGGTGATTCGGATCCCACCGCTGCCACCAATGTTAGACGGACCGGGAGGGTCGGCCGAGGTTACGGGGAGAGGTCTCCAGGGAGAGCCGTCTCCAACGACTGTACAGATAAGTAACTTCCCCCCCACAGACGGACACCACACAAGGTTGAAGGTTAACGAGACTTTATATGCAATTCTTAGGTTACGAGGATGGATACAAGGAGGTCTGGACTCGGGGGTCCCCTCGGTTCTAGTCTCTGGTTTAGGAAAGGGGTAGCGGGACAGTCTTAGTTACCAATGAGTACAAAATAGCTCTCAATCCTCGAGCTCGGCGTTCTAGATGATTGGGCCGTGGAGGAGCCAAGCAGGTCCCGGGATGGATGAAGGAAGGACGACGGTCCGCGGCGGAGCCTGCAGGTCCCGGTGGAAGATGACGGTTACAACGGTCCGCGGCCACGCCAGCAGATCCCGACGACGATGAAGGATGAAGGTTACGACGGCTGTGGCAGCGCCAACAGGCAGGACGATGGTGCACAGGACAGAGCTATGGCAGCGCCAGTAGTCCGTCCAGGATGAGTTCCTCTTTACGTCTCTCGACTCCAAGATACAACTGCCTTCCTGCTCTGGAGCTGCCCCAGTTATAGGGCTGGCGTGCTTTGATGTCCGGACCCTCGCACTTGGAGGTCGGGAGGTCCGGGATGGGGGAGTCCAGACACCCAGCAGGGGGGTGGAGCCAGCGCCCGGGGAGGCGATGGGCGAGCGGCACTTGGTGGGGGAGAGCCATCGGCACCTCTTTCTCCCATTGACTTGCCAAGTAGCCCGCTCACCTCCTGGGTGGAGGGTGGTGCCGGAATGTCTGAGGCCGGGCCAGGCCCAGGGTTGAGGTCGATCGGGGGCCAGGCGGCCTCGTGGTGGAGTGTCCAAGATGGCGCCCCAGGCTGGGCGCGTGGGCCGGCAGTGGATCGGACCCTCGAGGTCGGCAGGCTCGAGGGCAGGGGTCCCTGAGGGGACGGAGGACGTGCAATGGTGGTGTGTGGTACTTGCGGGACTGGGCTCAGGCCTGGTTGGGCCGGGGGAGAGCGGCCCTTCATGTGGCCTGTCCAACAATGATGGTGTGCACTCTCACACCTACTCACACCACGGAAAGCAAAGCTACGTGATGGTCTGCACTCTCACTCCCACTCACACCATGGAAAGCAAAGGTACCTGATGGTGTGCACCCTGCACACCCACTCACAACACGGAAAGAAAAGGCACGTGATGGTGTGCACTCTCACACCCACTCACACCACGGAAAGCAAAGGTACATGATGGTGTGCAACCTGCACACCCACTCACAACACAGAAAGAAAAGGTACGTGATGGTGTGCACTCTCACATCCACTCACACCATGGAAAGCAAAGGTATGTGATGGTGTGCACCGTGCACACCCACTCACACCATGGGAAGAAAAGGTACGTGATGGTGTGCACTCTCACACCCACTCACACCATGGAAAGAAAAGGTACGTGATGGTGTGCACTCTCACACCCACTCACACCACGGAAAGTAAAGGTACGTGATGGTGTGCACTCTCACATCCACTCACACCACGGAAAGCAAAGGTACATGATGGTGTACACTCTCACATCCACTCACACCACGGAAAGCAAAGGTACGTGATGGTGTGCACTCTCACATCCACTCATACCACGGAAAGCAAAGGTACGTGATGGTGTGCACCCTGCACACCCACTCACAACACGGAAAGAAAAGGCACGTGATGGTGTGCACTCTCACACCCACTCACACCACGGAAAGCAAAGGTACATGATGGTGTGCAACCTGCACACCCACTCACAACACAGAAAGAAAAGGTACGTGATGGTGTGCACTCTCACATCCACTCACACCATGGAAAGCAAAGGTATGTGATGGTGTGCACCGTGCACACCCACTCACACCACGGAAAGCAAAGGTACAGGATGGTGTGCACTCTCACACCCACTCACACCATGGAAAGAAAAGGCACGTGATGGTGTTCACGCTCACACCTACTCACACCACGGAAAGCAAAGGTACGTGATGGTCTGCACTCTCACACCCACTCAAACCATGGAAAGCAAAGGTACGTGATAGTGTGCACTCTCACACCACAGAAAGCAAAGGTACGTGATGGTGTGCACTCTCACACCCACTCACACCACGGAAAGCAAAGGTACTTGATGGTGTGCACTCTCACATCCACTCACACCACGGAAAGCAAAGGTACGTGATGGTGTGCACTCTCACACCCACTCACACCACGGAAAGCAAAGGTACGTGATGGTGTGCACTCTCACACCCACTCACACCACGGAAAGCAAAGGTACGTGATGGTGTGCACTCTCACATCCACTCACACCACGGAAAGCAAAGGTACGTGATGGTGTGCACCCTGCAAACCCACTCACACCATGGAAAGGAAAGGTACGTGATGGTGTGCACTCTCACACCCACTCACACCACGGAAAGCAAAGGTACGTGATGGTGTGCACTCTCACATCCACTCACACCACGGAAAGCAAAGGTACGTGATGGTGTGCACTCTCTCACCCACTCACACCACGGAAAGCAAAGGTACGTGATGGTGTGCACTCTCACATCCACTCACACCACGGAAAGCAAAGGTACGTGATGGTGTGCACCCTGCACACCCACTCACAACACGGAAAGAAAAGGCACGTGATGGTGTGCACTCTCACACCCACTCACACCACGGAAAGCAAAGGTACATGATGGTGTGCAACCTGCACACCCACTCACAACACAGAAAGAAAAGGTACATGATGGTGTGCACTCTCACATCCACTCACACCACGGAAAGCAAAGGTACATGATGGTGTGCACTCTCACACCCAATCACACCATGGAAAGAAAAGGCACGTGATGGCGTTCACTCTCACACCTACTCACACCTCGGAAAGCAAAGGTACGTGATGGTCTGCACTCTCACACCCACTCACACCATGGAAAGCAAAGGTACGTGATAGTGTGCACTCTCACACCACAGAAAGCAAAGGTACGTGATGGTGTGCACTCTCACACCCACTCACAGCACGGAAAGCAAAGGTACGTGATGGTGTGCACTCTCACACCCACTCACACCACGGAAAGCAAAGGTACGTGATGGTGTGCACCCTGCACACCCACTAACACCACGGAAAGCAAAGGTACGTGATGGTGTGCACCCTTCAAACCCACTCACACCATGGAAAGGAAAGGTACGTGATGGTGTGCACTCTCACACCCACTCACACCACGGAAAGCAAAGGTACGTGATGGTGTGCACTCTCACATCCGCTCACACCACGGAAAGCAAAGGTATGTGATGTGTGCACTCTCACACCCACTCACACCACGGAAAGCAAAGGTACGTGATGGTGTGCACTCTCAAATCCACTCACACCACGGAAAGCAAAGGTACGTGATGGTGTGCACTCTCACACTCACTCACACCACGGAAAGCAAAGGTACGTGATGGTGTGCACCCTGCAAACCCACTCACACCATGGAAAGGAAAGGTACATGATGGTGTGCACTCTCACACCCACTCACAGCACGGAAAGCAAAGGTACGTGATGGTGTGCACTCTCACACCCACTCACACCACGGAAAGCAAAGGTGCATGATGGCGTACACCCTGCACACCCACTCACACAACGGAAAGCAAAGGTAAATGATGGCGTGCACCCTGCAAACCCACTCACAACAAGGAAAGCAAAGGTACGTGATGGTGTGCACTCTCACACCCACTCACACCACGGAAATCAAAGGTACGTGATGGCATGCACCCTGCAAACCCACTCACACCATGGAAAGCAAAGGTACGTGATGGTGTGCACTCTCACACCCACTCACACCACGGAAAGAAAAGGTATGTGATGGTGTGCACTCTCACACCCACTCACACGACCGAAAGCAAAGGTACGTGATGGTGTGCACACTGCACACCCACTCACACCACGGAAAGCAAAGGTACGTGATGGTGTTCACTCTCACACCCACTCACACCACTGAAAGCAAAGGTACGTGATGACGTGCACCCTGCACACCCACTCACATCACGGAAAGCAAAGGTACGTGATGGTGTGCACACTGCACACCCACTCACACCACGGAAAGAAAAAGGTACATGATGGTGTGCACACTGCAAACCCACTCACACCACGGAAAGCAAAGGTACGTGAGGGTGTGTCCTCTCACACCCACTCACACCATGGAACAAAAAGGTACGTGATGGTGTGCACTCTCACACCCACTCACACCATGGAAAGAAAAGGTATGTGATGGTGTGCACCCTGCACACCCACTCACACCACGGAAAGAAAAGGTATGCAATGGTGTGCACTCTCACACCCACTCACACCACGGAAAGAAAAGATACATGATGTTGTGCACCCTGCACACCCACTCACTCCACGGAAAGCAAAAGTACGTGATGGTGTGCACTCTGACACACACTAACACCACTGAAAGCAAAGGTATGTGATGGTGTGCATCCTGCAAACCCACTCACACCATGGAAAGGAAAGGTACGTGATGGTGTGCACTCTCACACCCACTCACAGCACGGAAAGCAAAGGTACGTGATGGTGTGCACTCTCACATCCACTCACACCACGGAAAGCAAAGGTACGTGATGGTGTGCACTCTCACACCCACTCACACCACGGAAAGCAAAGGTACGTGATGGTGTGCTGTTGGACAGGCCTCGTGCACGGGCCGCTCCCTCCCCGCATAGGAAGACCCGAACACCGGCTCTCCCGGTGTCACCAGAAGAACCACCCCGACAACCCACAGAAGCAACCTGCAACCCATCCCCAACGGGACGCCTGCTCCCGAACACCACGACATCGGCCGGCCCCGGCCTCCTTCAGCAGCAATGCCCCGGCTCCGCCGCCATCTTGGACACTGCACCACGAGGCCGCGTGGCCTTAGCTCGACCCCAACCCAGGGCCTGGCCAGGCCCCGACATCGAGGCACCACCATCTACCCGGGAGGTGAAGAGACCACTTGGCAGGTCAATGGGAGAAAGGAGTGTCGATGGCTCTCCCTGCCAGGTCCCGATCGCCCCCAGCCTCCCCCGGCGCTGGCTCAACCCCCCTGCTGGGTGTCTGGACTCCCTCATCCCGGACCTCCCGACCTCCAAGTGCGAGGGTCCGGACATCAAAGGAGACCAGACCTATAACTGGGGCAGCTCCAGAGCAGGAAGGCAGTTGTATCCTGGAGTCGAGAGACGCAGAGAAGAACTCATCCTTGACGGACTGCTGGCGCTGCCGCAGCCCGGCCTTGTGAATCATCGATCCTGCCTGCTGGCGCTGCCGCGGCCCTCTGCAACCTACACCTTCGTCGGGACCTGCTGGCGCTGCCGCGGCCCCTCCTTGTGAACCATCGCTCCTGCCT
This sequence comes from Lissotriton vulgaris, assembly GCF_964263255.1. NCBI lineage: Eukaryota > Metazoa > Chordata > Amphibia > Caudata > Salamandridae > Lissotriton > Lissotriton vulgaris. The sequence goes on along the minus strand of NW_028247657.1, from coordinate 160,886 downwards.
GCTGGCGCTGCCGCGGCCCTCTGCAACCTACACCTTCGTCGGGACCTGCTGGCGCTGCCGCGGCCCATCCTTGTGAACCATCGTCAGGACCTGCTGGCGCTGCCGCGGCCCATCCTTGTGAACCATTGTCGGGACCTGCTGGCACTGCCGCGGCCCATCCTTGTGAACCATCGTCGGTACCTGCTGGCGCTGCCGCGGCCCATCCTTGTGAACCATCGTCGGTACCTGCTGGCGCTGCCGCGGCCCATCCTTGTGAACCATCGTTCCTGCCTGCTGGCGCTGCCGCGGCCCTTCTCAAGTGAGACTTGTCATCCCAGCCGGCTGGCGCTGCTGCGGCCCGACCTTCCAGATTTCCGAGCTCGAGGATTGTGAGCTACCCATCTTGCCACCCGTACCAGACCGGTACCAAGACTGTCCCGCTACCCTTTCCCCCTCAGAGACTAGAATTGAGAGGACCCTCGTGTCCGACCTCACTGTACCGTTGATACCTCTGCCTTAAGAATCGTGTATAAAGAGTGTTGACCTCATCCTTGTGTGGTGTCCATCTGTGGGGGGGAAGTTACTTGTCTGTACGATCGCTGGAGACAGCCCTCACCGGAGGCCTCTCCCCCTGTCCTCGGCCGACCCTCCAGGTCCCCGTCTAACATGTGCACTCTCACATCCACTCACACCACAGAAAGCAAAGGTACGTGATGGTATGCACCCTGCACACCCACTCACAACACGGAAAGAAAAGGCACGTGATGGTGTGCACTCTCACACCCACTCACACCACGGAAAGCAAAGGTACGTGATGGTGTGCACCCTGCACACTCACTCACACCACGGAAAGAAAAGGTACGTGATGGTGTGCACTCTCACACCCACTCACATCAAGGAAAGAAAAGGTACGTGATGGTGTGCACTCTCACACCCACTCACACAACGGAAAGCAAAGGTACGTGATGGTGTGCACCCTGCACACCCACTCACAACACGGAAAGAAAAGGCAGGTGATGGTGTGCACTCTCACACCCACTCACACCACGGACAGCAAAGGTACCTGATGGTGTGCACCCTGCACACCCACTCACACGACGGAAAGAAAAGGTACGTGATGGTGTGCACTCTCACACCCACTCACACCATGGAAAGAAAAGGTACGTGATGGTGTGCACTCTCACACCCACTCACACCACGGAAAACAAAGGTACATGATGGTGTGCACTCTCACACCCACGCACACCATGGAAAGAAAAGGCACGTGATGGTGTTCACTCTCACACCTACTCACACCACGGAAAGCAAAGGTACGTGATGGTCTGCACTCTCACACCCACTCACACCATGGAAAGCAAAGGTACGTGATAGTGTGCACTCTCACACCTACTCACACCACAGAAAGCAAAGGTACGTGATGGTGTGCACTCTCACACCCACTCACAGCACGGAAAGCAAAGGTACGTGATGGTGTGCACTCTCACACCCACTCACACCACGGAAAGCAAAGGTACGTGATGGTGTGCACCCTGCACACCCACTAACACCACGGAAAGCAAAGGTACGTGATGGTGTGCACCCTTCAAACCCACTCACACCATGGAAAGGAAAGGTACGTGATGGTGTGCACTCTCACACCCACTCACACCACGGAAAGCAAAGGTACGTGATGGTGTGCACTCTCACACCCACTCACACCACGGAAAGCAAAGGTACGTGATGGTGTGCACTCTCACACCCACTCACACCACGGAAAGCAAAGGTACGTGATGGTGTGCACTCTCACACCCACTCACACCACGGAAAGCAAAGGTACGTGATGGCATGCACCCTGCAAACCCACTCACACCATTGAAAGCAAAGGTACGTGATGGTGTGCACTCTCACACCCACTCACACGACCGAAAGCAAAGGTACGTGATGGTGTGCACCCTGCACACCTAATCACACCATGGAAAGCAAAGGTATGTGATGGTGTTCACTCTCACACCCACTCACACCACGGAAAGCTAAGGTACGTGATGACGTGCACCCTGCACACCCACTCACACCACGGAAAGCAAAGGTACGTGATGGTGTGCATACTGCACACCCACTCACACCACGGAAAGAAAAATGTTAGACGGACCGGGAGGGTCGGCCGAGGATAAGGGGAGAGGTCTCCGGGGAGAGCCGTCTCCAGCGATCGTACAGGCAAGTAACTTCCCCCCCACAGACGGACACCACACAAGGATAAAGTTCAACGATACTTTATAGGCAATTCTTTAAGTACGGTAGAAGGGTACAAGGAGGTCTGGACTCAGGGGTCCCCTCGATTCTGGTCTCTGGGTTGGGAAAAGGGTAGCGGGACAGTCTTGTTACCAATAGATGAAAATAGCTCTCAATCCTCGAGCTCGGCGTTCTAGATGATCGGGCCGCGGCGGAGCCAGCAGGTCCCGAGATGGACGAAGGAAGCGACGGTCCGCGGCGGAGCCAGCAGGTCCCGATGAAGATGGTAGTTACAAACGGTCCGCGGCCACGCCAGCAGGTCCCGACGACGATGAAGGATTACGAAGGTTGCGAAGGTTGCGGCAGCGCCAGCAGGCAGGACGATGATGCGCAAGGCAGAGCTACGGCAGCGCCAGTAGTCCGTCAAGGATGAGTTCTTCTCTGCGTCTCTCGACTCCAGGATACAACTGCCTTCCTGCTCTGGAGCTGCCCCAGTTATAGGGCTGGTGCCCTTTGATGTCCGGACCCTCGCACTTGGAGGTCGGGAGGTCCGGGATGAGGGAGTCCAGACACCCAGCAGGGGGGTGGAGCCAGCGCCCGGGGAGGCTATGGGCGAGCGGCACCTGGCGGGGGAGAGCCATCGACACCTCTTTCTCCCATTGACTTGCCAAGTAGCCCGCTCACCTCCTGGGTGGATGGTGGTGCCGGGATGTCTGAGGCCTGGCCAGGCCCAGGGTTGAGGTCGATCGGGGGCCAGGCGGCCTCGTGGTGGAGTGTCCAAGATGGCGCCCAGGCTGGGCGCGCGGGTCAGTGGTGGGTCGGGCCCACGAGGTCGATATGTTCAGGGGCAGAGGTCCCGGAGGGGACGGAGAACGTGCCGTGGTGGTGTGTGGCACTTGCGTGACCGGGCTCGGGCCTGGTCGGGCCGAGGGGGAGCGGCCCTTCCTGTGGCCTGTCCAACATGCGTCCCCCCCAGCTGAAGGCGGGGAGAGTCACCCATCCTCTTGGGGACTCTCCTCGTCGAGGCGGAAAAACCGGGACAGGCCATCCGCGTTGGCGTGCTCTGGCCCAGGCCGGTGTTCAACAGTGAAGTCCATCCCTTGTAGGGAGATGGACCAACGTAGTAGTTTCGGGTTTTCCCCCCGCATCTGCATCAGCCACTGCAGGGGGCGATGGTCGGTCTGCACCCGAAAGTGTGTGCCAAAGAGGTAGGGCCGGAGCTTTTTGAGGGCCCATACCACAGCGAAGGCCTCCCTCTCTATGGTGCTCCAGCGTTGCTCTCGAGGTAGGAGTCGCCTGCTGATGAAGGCCACTGGCTGATCAAGGCCTTCGGTGTTCACTTGAGACAGGACCGCCCCAATGCCATGGTCGGAGGCATCCGTCTGGACGACGAATTCCCGGCTGTAGTCGGGGGCCTGGAGCACAGGGGCGGAGCACATGGCGGCCTTCAGTTGTTCGAAGGCTGTTTGACAATCTGGGGTCCAGTTGACTTTCTTGGGTTGATTTTTGGACGTGAGTTCTGTGAGGGGCCCCACTATGGTACCATAGTCTTTCACGAACCTTCGGTAATAGCCCGTGAGGCCCAGGAAGGCGCGTACCTCGGTCTGGGTACTGGGGGGCTGCCAGGACTGGATGGCGGCAATCTTGAGCTGCAAAGGGGCCACCAGGCCGCTTCCCACCTGGTGTCCGAGGTAAGTTACGGACCCCTGACCAATTTGGCATTTGCTGGCCTTGATCGTGAGGCCAGCCCGCTGAAGGGCCTGTAGCACCGCTCGGAGGTGGTGGAGGTGCTCGGCCCAATGGTGGCTGTATACAGCGATGTCGTCTAGGTAGGCGGCGCTGAATCCTTCGAGCCCTGCCAAGACCTGATTGACGAGCCGCTGAAATGTTGCTGGAGCATTCTTCATGCCGAAGGGCATGACCTTGAAATGGTAATGGCCATCAGGGGTGGAAAAGGCAGAACGTTCTTGGGCCCGGGGTGTGAGGCCGATCTGCCAGTAGCCCGCCGTCAGGTCGAAAATACTGAGGTAGCGGGCAGCTCCCATGCGGTCGATTAGTTCGTCTGCCCGGGGGATGGGATGTGCGTCTGTTCTGGTGACCGCATTCAAGCCCCGGTAGTCGACGCAGAACCGGAGTTCCGGTGTGGCGCCGGGAGCGGCTGCTTTGGGGACCAGCACTACAGGGCTGGCCCAGGGGCTGTCTGAGGGCTCGATGACCCCGAGCGTGAGCATTTTAGTTACTTCTTCCTGGATGCAGGCCCGTACCCGATCTGGCACGCGGTAGGCCTGGTGGCGGATAGGGGGGCTGTCCCCCGTGTCCACGTCGTGCACACACCAGGAAGTGACACCTGGGGTGAGGGAAAACAGGCTGGCGAACTGCAACAGAAGGTCTCGACACTCCTGGCGTTGTTCCCGGGTGAGGGCCTCCGAGAGTCGGACCCCATCCACGGAGCCGTCTTTCTCCCGGGTCCGTAGGAGGTCAGGGAGGGGTTCGGAGTCTTCTTCGGCTCCAGTGTCAGTGGCCATCAGGAGGCTGAGTTCTGAACGCACAAAGTGGGGTTTCAGTCTATTGGCGTGGAGGACCCGGAGGGGGTTCCGTGAAGATTCCATGTCGATGAGATAGGTGGCAGGACCCTTGCGCTCGACTACTTTGAAGGGCCCCGTCCACTTGTCTTGCAGGGCGCAGGGTTCGGTGGGGGACATCACCCATACCTGCTGCCCAGGTTCAAATTCGATGGAGGAGGCATTCCGGTCATACCACTTTTTCATGTCCTCTTGACTAGCCTCCAGGTTGGCTTTTGCCAGCTCTCTGAACCGTCGGGTCTGGTTGCGGAGGGTTAGGAGGTACCTGAAGACATCTGGGGGGTTCTTTAGAGGGGGCACCTCCCAGCCTTCCTTGACTAGGCTGAGCGGCCCCCGTACTGGATGTCCATACAGCAGTTCAAACGGGCTGAAGCCGAGGGACTTCTGGGGGACCTCTCGATATGCGAAGAGGAGGCACGGCAGCAGCACATCCCACTGGCGACGGAGGGGCTCTTCCAACCCCCCAATCATCCCTTTGAGCGTGCGGTTGAACCGCTCAACGAGTCCGTTTCCTTGAGGGTGATAGGGGGTCGTGAATCGGTAGGTAACCCCACACTGTTGCCAGAGGGACTTCATATATTTGGAAATAAAGTTCGTGCCTCTGTCGCTGACGACTTCTCGGGGGAAGCCCACACGGGAGAAGATCCCCATCAGAGCCCGGCCGACTACCGGGGCTGTCACAGTCCGCAGGGGGACAGCCTCGGGGTAGCGGGTGGCGTGGTCCACTAGCACCAGGATGAACCGATGTCCTTATTTTGTACGCGGGTCCAGGGGCCCCACAATGTCTATCCCGACCCTCTCGAACGGGGTGGTGACCACAGGAAAAGGTTGCAGGGGGGCTTTTAGTTTGCGGCCGCTCTTTCCACTGGCTTGGCACGTGGGGCAGGATCGGCAATGCTGGAGTACATCGTTCCTCATTTTGGGCCAGAAGAAGTGGGTCACCAGGCGGCTGTAGGTTTTATCTTGACCCAGATGTCCAGCCAGGGGGACATGGTGGGCCAGGTTTAGCAGAAAGTCTCTAAAACGGAGGGGCACCACTAGCACTCGGCTGGCCCCCAACTCCGCGATTCTTTGTTCACTGTATAGCAGATCATTGTCCCAGTAGATCCAATGTGTTCCGGAGGTATCCCCTGCGCTTTGGGCGAGGGCTTGCTGGCGGAGTCCCTCGAGGGAGGGACAGGTCTTTTGTTCTTGGCGAAACTGTTCTTGTGTGGGCCCCCCCTCTTGAGGCCACTGGTCGAGGTTAGCGAGGTCTGGAGGTTGAGCTGGTTCTGGGGGGACGTCACGGTCGGTGGTTTCGACTGGGGCGACCGGAGGAGGAGGCGCCGGCCATTCGGGTTCCTCGGGTCGGGGTTTGACACGGGCGGCCATGGACCGGGTGGTGACGCACGCCCAGTCCGGGATGCCTAACATCCCCAGGTGTTCTCTTCGTTCGACGGCTGCCCACGGAGAGTTTTCAAGGTCATTCCCCAGGAGGCAGTCTACGGGGGCATCGTCTCGGACCGTCACTTTCAACATGCCGGAGACCCCTCCCCATTCGAAAGGGACGCAGGCCATTCGACACAGGCTTTCCGAGTTATCGGCTGAACGGACCGGGCAGAGAATGTTTGGTAGGAACTGTTCTGGGGCCACCAGGTGGCAGCGGACGGCTGTCACACTGGCCCCGGTGTCACGGAGGGCTTCGGCCCGGCGTCCATTGATGCTCACCCATTGGCTGTACTTCTGGGTGTTGGCGGGTAGGGGGACCCGCGGGACCATGTCCTTCCCCCCTAAGCATGCTAGAGCCATGGCGGCTGGCTCCCATTCTTGATGCTCTTGCTCATACTCTTCTTGTTCCTCTGAGATCTGTTCCTCCCCCAGAGCAGCAGCGGCTACTTGGCGGGGTCTTGGGCTCTGGTACTGGGGGCAGTTTGGGTCGTTTGCATAGTGTCCGACTCGTTGGCATCGATGGCACGTAACATTGGCTCGGTATCCCGGTCGCGCCGGGGTGCTGCCCCGGTTGGCCGGGGGGGGTGGTGCTGGTAGCGGGGGCGACCGGAGCATTGTCTCTTCCGCGTCCTTGGCCCCCTCCTCCTCCTCGGGGACGGTGCTGACCGTTGTTGTTCCGGCTCTGTTCATAGGACCCATTTCGGCCCACTCTGGTGATTTCCCATCGGTCAGCCTCGGCTGCGAGCTGCCGTGGATCGGTCAATTTGCTGTCGAGGAGGTGCTGGCGGAGCTCAATGAAGCAATTGTTCGATAGATGCTCCCATACCATGAGATTAAAGAGTTGTTCGTAAGTTGTGACATTGCTTCCTTTGATCCAGCCCTCGAAGGCTCGGCTAAAATAGTTTACATAGTCCACCCAAGTTGTACCCGGGATGCGGGTGCAGTCTCGGAACCTCTGACGGTACATCTCGGGTGTGAGGCCATAGCGGGTGAGGAGTGCAGCCTTCATGTGGTCATAGGAGGTCATCTGGTGGTCCGGGAGCTGCAGCAGGGCATCGCGGCCCTCATTGAGGAATCTCCCCCATAGACCGGCTCCCCAGTCGCTTCTATCGATCCGGTGGGCGGTCATAGCGATTTCATAGGCCTTAAACCATTGCTGGATGTCGTCCTCTCGGAAGTATTCTCGAACGACATCCTTGGGGATGTGTACCTTTTTCTCTGTTGCCCCTGGGGTGTGGGGTTGCTCGGGCACCCCTAATTCTTTATTCTGCTTGCGTAAGTCGATCTCCGCTAGTTTTCGCTCGTGTTCATATGCCAGTTTCTTTTCCTCGAGCTCCCTTTGTCTCTGTTTTTTCTCTCTTTCTTCTCGGAGACGCAGGTGCTCTAAGCTTAGTTTTTGTTCGGCCAATTTAAGTTCAACATCCATTTTGAGCCGGGCCATTTCTAGCTCATGTAGTCGGGTTTTTTCTCGTTCCTGGATCTCGTCTTGCGAGAGACCCGTTCTTCGCTCCTCAGGGGCCGTGGTGTTTTTTTCTATTGCTGCGATGTTTTGGTCGGGGGTTCCGGCGGCCCCGGTTTCTGCCCAAGACTCTAGGGCATGCTTGAAATCGTCTTTGGTACTTAGACCGGTGGTAGCGATACCTAGTTCGATGCAGAATTGTTTTAATTCACGATGGCTGTACTCGTCCAATTTCTCCATCTGAAATTTCTCGGTGGATCCGCTTTCTTTGTTTGACATCGTGATTTCGTCGTGGGGTGAGCTACTTTCTGTACGATTATGCGGTGATTCGGATCGCGCCGCTGGCCACCAATGTTAGACGGACCGGGAGGGTCGGCCGAGGATAAGGGGAGAGGTCTCCGGGGAGAGCCGTCTCCAGCGATCGTACAGGCAAGTAACTTCCCCCCCACAGACGGACACCACACAAGGATAAAGTTCAACGATACTTTATAGGCAATTCTTTAAGTACGGTAGAAGGGTACAAGGAGGTCTGGACTCAGGGGTCCCCTCGATTCTGGTCTCTGGGTTGGGAAAAGGGTAGCGGGACAGTCTTGTTACCAATAGATGAAAATAGCTCTCAATCCTCGAGCTCGGCGTTCTAGATGATCGGGCCGCGGCGGAGCCAGCAGGTCCCAAGATGGACGAAGGAAGCGACGGTCCGCGGCGGAGCCAGCAGGTCCCGATGAAGATGGTAGTTACAAACGGTCCGCGGCCACGCCAGCAGGTCCCGACGACGATGAAGGATTACGAAGGTGTTGGACGGACCGGGAGGGTCGGCCGAGGATAAGGGGAGAGGTCTCCGGGGAGAGCCGTCTCCAGCGATCGTACAGACAAGTAACTTCCCCCCCACAGACGGACACCACACAAGGTTAAAGTTCAACGAGACTTTATAGGCAATTCTTTAAGTTTACGATGGAATGGTACAAGGAGGTCTGGACTCAGGGGTCCCCTCGATTCTGGTCTCTGGTTTGGGAAAAGGGTAGCGGGACAGTCTTGTTACCAAAAAGATGGAAATAGCTCTCAATCCTCGAGCTCGGCGTTCTAGATGATCGGGCCGCGGTGGAGCCAGCAGGTCCTGAGATGGACGAAGGAAACGACGGTCCGCGGCGGAGCCAGCAGGTCCCGATGAAGATGATGGTTACAAACGGTCCGCGGCCACGCCAGCAGGTCCCGACGACGATGAAGGATATGAAGGTTACGAAGGTTGCGGCAGCGCCAGCAGGCAAGACGATGGTGCACGAGACAGAGCTATGGCAGCGCCAGTAGTCCGTCAAGGATGAGTTCTTCTCTGCGTCTCTCGACTCCAAGATACAACTGCCTTCCTGCTCTGGAGCTGCCCCAGTTATAGGGCTGGTGTTCTTTGATGTCCGGACCCTCGCACTTGGAGGTCGGGAGGTCCGGGATGAGGGAGTCCAGACACCCAGCAGGGGGGTGGAGCCAGCGCCCGGGGAGGCGATGGGCGAGCGGCACTTGGCGGGGGAGAGCCATCGACACCTCTTTCCCCCATTGACTTGCCAAGTAGCCCGCTCACCTCCTGGGTGGATGGTGGTGCCGGGATGTCTGAGGCCGGGCCAGGCCCAGGGTTGAGGTCGATCGGGGGCCAGGCGGCCTCGTGGTGGAGTGTCCAAGATGGCGCCCAGGATGGGCGCGCAGGCCGGCAGTGGATCGGGCCCACGAGGTCGACATGTTCGAGGGTAGGGGTCCCTGAGGGGACGGAGGACGTGTAATGGTGGTGTGTGGTACCTGCGTGACCGGGCTCGGGCCTGGTCGGGCCGGGGGAGAGCGGCCCTTCATGTGGCCTGTCCAACATGCGTCCCCCCCAGCTGAAGGCGGGGAGAGTTACCCATCCTCTTGGGGACTCTCCTCGTCGAGGAGGAAGAACCGGGACAGGCCATCCGCGTTGGCGTGATCTGGCCCAGGCCGGTGTTCAACCGTGAAGTCCATCCCTTGAAGGGAGATGGACCAACGTAGTAACTTCGGGTTTTCCCCCCGCATCTGCATCAGCCACTGCAGGGGTCGGTGGTCGGTCTGCACCCGAAAGTGTGTGCCAAAGAGGTAGGGTCGGAGTTTCTTGAGGGCCCATACCACGGCGAAGGCCTCCCTCTCGATGGTGCTCCAGCGTTGTTCTCGTGGTAGGAGTCGCCTGCTGATGAAGGCCACTGGCTGATCAAGGCCTTCGGTGCTCACTTGAGACAGGACTGCCCCAATGCCATGGTCGGAGGCATCCGTCTGGACGACGAACTCCCGGCTGTAGTCGGGGGCCTGGAGCACAGGGGCGGAACACATGGCGGCTTTCAATTGTTCGAAGGCTGTTTGACACTCTGGGGTCCAGTTGACTTTCTTGGGTTGATTTTTTGACGTGAGTTCTGTGAGGGGCCCCACTATAGTACCATAGTCTTTCACGAACCTTCGGTAATAGCCCGTGAGGCCCAGGAAGGCTCGTACCTCGGTCTGGGTGATGGGGGGCTGCCAGGACTGGATGGCGGCAATTTTGAGCTGCAGAGGGGCCACCAGGCCGCTTCCCACCTGGTGCCCGAGGTAGGTTACAGTCCCTTGACCAATTTGACATTTGCTGGCCTTGATCGTGAGGCCAGCTCGCTGAAGGGCTTGTAGCACTGCTCGGAGGTGGTGGAGGTGCTCGGACCAATGGTGGCTGTATACAGCGATGTCGTCTAGGTAGGCGGCGCTGAACCCTTCGAGCCCCGCCAGGACCTGATTGACGAGCCGCTGAAAGGTTGCTGGGGCATTCTTCATGCCGAAGGGCATGACCTTGAAATGGTAATCGCCATCGGGGGTGGAAAAGGCCGAACGTTCTTGGGCCCGGGGTGTGAGGCCGATTTGCCAGTAGCCCGCCGTCAGGTCGAAGATACTGAGGTAGCGGGCAGCTCCCATGCGGTCGATTAGTTCATCTGCCCGGGGGATGGGATGTGCGTCTGTTCTGGTGACCGCATTCAAGCCCCGGTAGTCAACGCAGAACCGGAGTTCCGGTGTGGTGCCAGGGGCGGCCGCTTTGGGGACCAGTACTACAGGACTGGCCCAGGGGCTGTCTGAGGGCTCGATGACCCCGAGCGTGAGCATTTTTGCTACCTCTTCCTGGATGCAGGCCCGTACCCGATCTGGCACGCGGTAGGCCCGGTGGCGGATAGGGGGGCTGTCCCCCGTGTCCACATCGTGCACACACCAGGAAGTGACACCTGGGGCGAGGGAGAACAGGCTGGCGAACTGTGACAGGAGGACTCGACACTCCTGGCGTTGCTCTCGGGTGAGGGCCTCCGAGAGTCGGACCCCATCCACGGAGCCGTCTTTCTCCCGAGTCCGTAGGAGGTCAGGGAGGGGCTCGGAGTCCTCTTCAGCCCCATTGTCTGTGGCCATCAGGAGGCTGAGTTCTGACCGCACAAAGTGGGGTTTCAGTCTGTTAGTGTGGAGGACCCGGAGGGGGTTCCGGGAAGATTCCATGTCGATGAGATAGGTGGCAGGACCCTTGCGCTCGACTACTTTGAAGGGCCCTGTCCACTTGTCTTGCAGGGCGCAGGGTTCGGTGGGGGACATCACCCATACCTGTTGCCCAGGTTCAAATTCGATGGAGGAGGCATTCCGGTCATACCACTTTTTCATGTCCTCTTGACTGGCCTCTAGGTTGGCTTTTGCCAGCTCTCTGAACCGCCGGGTCTGGTTGCGGAGGGTTAGGAGGTACCGGAAGACATCTGGTGGGTTCTTTAGAGGGGGCATCTCCCAGCCTTCCTTGACTAGGCTGAGCGGGCCCCGCACTGGGTGTCCATATAGCAGTTCAAACGGGCTGAAGCCCAGGGACTTCTGGGGAACTTCTCGATATGCGAAGAGGAGGCACGGCAGCAGCACGTCCCACTGGCGACGGAGGGGCTCTTCCAACCCCCCGATCATCCCTTTGAGCGTGCGGTTGAACCGCTCAACGAGTCCGTTTCCTTGAGGGTGATAGGGGGTCGTGAATCGGTAGGTAACCCCGCACTGTTGCCAGAGGGACTTCATATATTTAGAAATAAAGTTCGTGCCTCTGTCGCTGACGACTTCTCGGGGGAAGCCCACACGGGAGAAGATCCCCATTAGAGCCCGGCCGACTACCGGGGCTGTCACAGTTCGCAGGGGAACAGCCTCGGGGTAGCGGGTGGCGTGGTCCACTAGCACCAGGATGAGTCGATGGCCTTGTTTTGTGCGCGGGTCCAGGGGCCCCACGATGTCTATCCCGACCCTCTCGAACGGGGTGGTGACCACGGGAAAAGGTTGCAGGGGGGCTTCTAGTTTGCGGCCGCTCTTTCCACTGGCTTGGCACGTGGGGCAAGATCGGCAATGCTGGTGTACATCGTCCCTCATTTTGGGCCAGAAGAAGTGGGTCACCAGACGACTGTAGGTTTTATCTTGACCCAGGTGTCCCGCCAGGGGGACATCGTGGGCCAGGTTTAGCAGAAAGTCTCTAAAACGGAGGGGTACCACTAGTACTCGGCTGGCCCCCAGCTCCGCGATTCTTTGCTCACTGTACAGCAGATCATTGTCCCAGTAGACCCAGTGAGTTCCGGAGGTATCCCCTGCGCTTTGGGCGAGCGCTTGCTGGCGGAGTCCCTCGAGGGAGGGACAGGTCTTCTGTTCTTGGCGAAATTGTTCTTGCGTGGGCCCCCCCTCTTGAGGCCACTGGTCGAGGTTAGCGAGGTCTGGAGGTTGAGCTGGTTCTGGGGGGACGTCACGGTCGGTGGTTTCGGCTGGGGCGACCGGAGGCGGTGGCGCCGGCCATTCGGGTTCCTCTGGGCGGGGGTTGGCACGGGCGGCCAGGGACCGGGTGGTGACGCACGCCCAGTCCGGGACGCCTAACATCCCCAGGTGTTCTTTTCGTTCTACGGCTGCCCACGGAGAGCTTTCAAGGTCATTCCCCAGGAGGCAGTCTACGGGGGCATCGTCTCGGACCGTTACCTTCAACATGCCGGAGACCCCTCCCCATTCGAAGGGGACGCAGGCCATCCGACACAGACTTTCCGAGTTATCGGCTGAACGTACAGGGCAGAGAATGTTTGGTAGATATTGTTCTGGGGTCACCAGGTGACAGCGGACGGCTGTTACACTGGCCCCGGTGTCACGAAGGGCTTCGGCCCGGCGTCCATTGATGCTCACCCATTGGCTGTACTTCTGGGTGTTAGCGGGTAGGGGGACCCGCGGGACCATGTCTCTCCCCCCTAAGCAGGCTAGAGCCATGGCGGCTGGCTCCCATTCTTGGTGTTCCTGTTCATATTCCTCTTGTTCCTCTGAGATCTGTTCCTCCCCCAGAGCAGCAGCGGCTACTTGGCGGGGTCTTGGGCTCTGGTACTGGGGGCAGCTTGGGTCGTTTGCATAGTGGCCGACTCGTTGGCATCGATGGCACGTAACATTGGCTCGGTATCCCGGTCGCGCCGGGGTGCTGCCCCGGTTGGCCGGGGGGGTGGTGCTGGTAGCGGGGGCGACCGGAGCGTTGTCTCTTCCGCGTCCTTGGCCTCCTCCTCCTCCTCAGGGACGGTGCTGACCATTGTTGTTCCGGTTCTGTTCGTAGGACCCATTTCGGCCCACTCTGGTGATTTCCCACCGGTCAGCTTCGGCTGCGAGCTGCCGGGGATCCGTTAACTTGCTGTCGAGGAGGTGCTGGCGGAGTTCAATGAAGCAATTGTTCGACAGATGCTCCCATACCATAAGATTGAACAGTTGTTCGTAGGTCGTGACCTTGCTTCCTTTGATCCAGCCCTCGAAGGCTCGGCTAAAGTAGTTTACATAGTCCACCCAAGTTGTACCCGGGATGCGGGTGCAGTCTCGGAACCTCTGACGGTACATCTCGGGTGTGAGGCCATAGCGGGTGAGGAGTGCAGCTTTCATATGGTCATAGGAGGTCATCTGGTGGTCCGGGAGTTGCAGCAGGGCGTCACGGCCCTCATTGAGGAATCTCCCCCATAGACCGGCTCCCCAATCGCTTCTATCGATCCGGTGTGCAGTCATAGCGATTTCATAGGCCTTAAACCATTGCTGGATGTCGTCCTCTCGGAAGTATTCTCGAACGACATCCTTGGGGATGTGTACCTTTTTCTCTGTTGCCCCTGGGGAGTGGGGTTGCTCGGACACCCCTCCTTCTTTATTCTGCTTGCGTAGGTCGATTTCAGCTAGTTTCCGCTCATGTTCATATGCCAGTTTCTTTTCCTCGAGCTCCCTTTGTCTCTGTTTCTCCTCTCTTTCTTCTCGGAGACGCAGGTGCTCTAAGTTGATTTTTTGTTCGGCCAACTTAAGTTCAACGTCCATTTTGAGCCGGGCCATTTCCAGCTCGTGTAGTCGGGTTTTTTCTCGTTCCTGGATCTCGTCTTGCGAGAGACCCGTTCTTCGCTCTTCAGGGGCCGTGGTGGTTTTTGCTGCGATGCTTTGATCGGGGGTTCCGGCAGCCCCGGTTTCTGCCCAAGATTCTAGGGCATGCTTAAAATCGTCTTTGGTACTTAGTCCGGTGGTAGCGATACCTAGTTCGATGCAGAACTGCTTTAGTTCACGATGGCTGTACTCGTCCAATTTCTCCATCTGGAATTTCTCGGTTGATCCGCTTTCTTTAGTTGTCATCGTGATTCGCCGTGGGGTGAGCTACTCTCTGTACGGTTATGCGGTGATTCGGATCGCGCCGCTGGCCACCAATGTTGGACGGACCGGGAGGGTCGGCCGAGGATAAGGGGAGAGGTCTCCGGGGAGAGCCGTCTCCAGCGATCGTACAGACAAGTAACTTCCCCCCCACAGACGGACACCACACAAGGTTAAAGTTCAACGAGACTTTATAGGCAATTCTTTAAGTTTACGATGGAATGGTACAAGGAGGTCTGGACTCAGGGGTCCCCTCGATTCTGGTCTCTGGTTTGGGAAAAGGGTAGCGGGACAGTCTTGTTACCAAAAAGATGGAAATAGCTCTCAATCCTCGAGCTCGGCGTTCTAGATGATCGGGCCGCGGTGGAGCCAGCAGGTCCCGAGATGGACGAAGGAAACGACGGTCCGCGGCGGAGCCAGCAGGTCCCGATGAAGATGATGGTTACAAACGGTCCGCGGCCACGCCAGCAGGTCCCGACGACGATGAAGGATATGAAGGTTACGAAGGTTGCGGCAGCGCCAGCAGGCAAGACGATGGTGCACGAGACAGAGCTATGGCAGCGCCAGTAGTCCGTCAAGGATGAGTTCTTCTCTGCGTCTCTCGACTCCAAGATACAACTGCCTTCCTGCTCTGGAGCTGCCCCAGTTATAGGGCTGGTGTTCTTTGATGTCCGGACCCTCGCACTTGGAGGTCGGGAGGTCCGGGATGAGGGAGTCCAGACACCCAGCAGGGGGGTGGAGCCAGCGCCCGGGGAGGCGATGGGCGAGCGGCACTTGGCGGGGGAGAGCCATCGACACCTCTTTCCCCCATTGACTTGCCAAGTAGCCCGCTCACCTCCTGGGTGGATGGTGGTGCCGGGATGTCTGAGGCCGGGCCAGGCCCAGGGTTGAGGTCGATCGGGGGCCAGGCGGCCTCGTGGTGGAGTGTCCAAGATGGCGCCCAGGATGGGCGCGCAGGCCGGCAGTGGATCGGGCCCACGAGGTCGACATGTTCGAGGGTAGGGGTCCCTGAGGGGACGGAGGACGTGTAATGGTGGTGTGTGGTACCTGCGTGACCGGGCTCGGGCCTGGTCGGGCCGGGGGAGAGCGGCCCTTCATGTGGCCTGTCCAACATGCGTCCCCCCCAGCTGAAGGCGGGGAGAGTTACCCATCCTCTTGGGGACTCTCCTCGTCGAGGAGGAAGAACCGGGACAGGCCATCCGCGTTGGCGTGATCTGGCCCAGGCCGGTGTTCAACCGTGAAGTCCATCCCTTGAAGGGAGATGGACCAACGTAGTAACTTCGGGTTTTCCCCCCGCATCTGCATCAGCCACTGCAGGGGTCGGTGGTCGGTCTGCACCCGAAAGTGTGTGCCAAAGAGGTAGGGTCGGAGTTTCTTGAGGGCCCATACCACGGCGAAGGCCTCCCTCTCGATGGTGCTCCAGCGTTGTTCTCGTGGTAGGAGTCGCCTGCTGATGAAGGCCACTGGCTGATCAAGGCCTTCGGTGCTCACTTGAGACAGGACTGCCCCAATGCCATGGTCGGAGGCATCCGTCTGGACGACGAACTCCCGGCTGTAGTCGGGGGCCTGGAGCACAGGGGCGGAACACATGGCGGCTTTCAATTGTTCGAAGGCTGTTTGACACTCTGGGGTCCAGTTGACTTTCTTGGGTTGATTTTTTGACGTGAGTTCTGTGAGGGGCCCCACTATAGTACCATAGTCTTTCACGAACCTTCGGTAATAGCCCGTGAGGCCCAGGAAGGCTCGTACCTCGGTCTGGGTGATGGGGGGCTGCCAGGACTGGATGGCGGCAATTTTGAGCTGCAGAGGGGCCACCAGGCCGCTTCCCACCTGGTGCCCGAGGTAGGTTACAGTCCCTTGACCAATTTGACATTTGCTGGCCTTGATCGTGAGGCCAGCTCGCTGAAGGGCTTGTAGCACTGCTCGGAGGTGGTGGAGGTGCTCGGACCAATGGTGGCTGTATACAGCGATGTCGTCTAGGTAGGCGGCGCTGAACCCTTCGAGCCCCGCCAGGACCTGATTGACGAGCCGCTGAAAGGTTGCTGGGGCATTCTTCATGCCGAAGGGCATGACCTTGAAATGGTAATCGCCATCGGGGGTGGAAAAGGCCGAACGTTCTTGGGCCCGGGGTGTGAGGCCGATTTGCCAGTAGCCCGCCGTCAGGTCGAAGATACTGAGGTAGCGGGCAGCTCCCATGCGGTCGATTAGTTCATCTGCCCGGGGGATGGGATGTGCGTCTGTTCTGGTGACCGCATTCAAGCCCCGGTAGTCAACGCAGAACCGGAGTTCCGGTGTGGTGCCAGGGGCGGCCGCTTTGGGGACCAGTACTACAGGACTGGCCCAGGGGCTGTCTGAGGGCTCGATGACCCCGAGCGTGAGCATTTTTGCTACCTCTTCCTGGATGCAGGCCCGTACCCGATCTGGCACGCGGTAGGCCCGGTGGCGGATAGGGGGGCTGTCCCCCGTGTCCACATCGTGCACACACCAGGAAGTGACACCTGGGGCGAGGGAGAACAGGCTGGCGAACTGTGACAGGAGGACTCGACACTCCTGGCGTTGCTCTCGGGTGAGGGCCTCCGAGAGTCGGACCCCATCCACGGAGCCGTCTTTCTCCCGAGTCCGTAGGAGGTCAGGGAGGGGCTCGGAGTCCTCTTCAGCCCCATTGTCTGTGGCCATCAGGAGGCTGAGTTCTGACCGCACAAAGTGGGGTTTCAGTCTGTTAGTGTGGAGGACCCGGAGGGGGTTCCGGGAAGATTCCATGTCGATGAGATAGGTGGCAGGACCCTTGCGCTCGACTACTTTGAAGGGCCCTGTCCACTTGTCTTGCAGGGCGCAGGGTTCGGTGGGGGACATCACCCATACCTGTTGCCCAGGTTCAAATTCGATGGAGGAGGCATTCCGGTCATACCACTTTTTCATGTCCTCTTGACTGGCCTCTAGGTTGGCTTTTGCCAGCTCTCTGAACCGCCGGGTCTGGTTGCGGAGGGTTAGGAGGTACCGGAAGACATCTGGTGGGTTCTTTAGAGGGGGCATCTCCCAGCCTTCCTTGACTAGGCTGAGCGGGCCCCGCACTGGGTGTCCATATAGCAGTTCAAACGGGCTGAAGCCCAGGGACTTCTGGGGAACTTCTCGATATGCGAAGAGGAGGCACGGCAGCAGCACGTCCCACTGGCGACGGAGGGGCTCTTCCAACCCCCCGATCATCCCTTTGAGCGTGCGGTTGAACCGCTCAACGAGTCCGTTTCCTTGAGGGTGATAGGGGGTCGTGAATCGGTAGGTAACCCCGCACTGTTGCCAGAGGGACTTCATATATTTAGAAATAAAGTTCGTGCCTCTGTCGCTGACGACTTCTCGGGGGAAGCCCACACGGGAGAAGATCCCCATTAGAGCCCGGCCGACTACCGGGGCTGTCACAGTTCGCAGGGGAACAGCCTCGGGGTAGCGGGTGGCGTGGTCCACTAGCACCAGGATGAGTCGATGGCCTTGTTTTGTGCGCGGGTCCAGGGGCCCCACGATGTCTATCCCGACCCTCTCGAACGGGGTGGTGACCACGGGAAAAGGTTGCAGGGGGGCTTCTAGTTTGCGGCCGCTCTTTCCACTGGCTTGGCACGTGGGGCAAGATCGGCAATGCTGGTGTACATCGTCCCTCATTTTGGGCCAGAAGAAGTGGGTCACCAGACGACTGTAGGTTTTATCTTGACCCAGGTGTCCCGCCAGGGGGACATCATGGGCCAGGTTTAGCAGAAAGTCTCTAAAACGGAGGGGTACCACTAGTACTCGGCTGGCCCCCAGCTCCGCGATTCTTTGCTCACTGTACAGCAGATCATTGTCCCAGTAGACCCAGTGAGTTCCGGAGGTATCCCCTGCGCTTTGGGCGAGCGCTTGCTGGCGGAGTCCCTCGAGGGAGGGACAGGTCTTCTGTTCTTGGCGAAATTGTTCTTGCGTGGGCCCCCCCTCTTGAGGCCACTGGTCGAGGTTAGCGAGGTCTGGAGGTTGAGCTGGTTCTGGGGGGACGTCACGGTCGGTGGTTTCGGCTGGGGCGACCGGAGGCGGTGGCGCCGGCCATTCGGGTTCCTCTGGGCGGGGGTTGGCACGGGCGGCCAGGGACCGGGTGGTGACGCACGCCCAGTCCGGGACGCCTAACATCCCCAGGTGTTCTTTTCGTTCTACGGCTGCCCACGGAGAGCTTTCAAGGTCATTCCCCAGGAGGCAGTCTACGGGGGCATCGTCTCGGACCGTTACCTTCAACATGCCGGAGACCCCTCCCCATTCGAAGGGGACGCAGGCCATCCGACACAGACTTTCCGAGTTATCGGCTGAACGTACAGGGCAGAGAATGTTTGGTAGATATTGTTCTGGGGTCACCAGGTGACAGCGGACGGCTGTTACACTGGCCCCGGTGTCACGAAGGGCTTCGGCCCGGCGTCCATTGATGCTCACCCATTGGCTGTACTTCTGGGTGTTAGCGGGTAGGGGGACCCGCGGGACCATGTCTCTCCCCCCTAAGCAGGCTAGAGCCATGGCGGCTGGCTCCCATTCTTGGTGTTCCTGTTCATATTCCTCTTGTTCCTCTGAGATCTGTTCCTCCCCCAGAGCAGCAGCGGCTACTTGGCGGGGTCTTGGGCTCTGGTACTGGGGGCAGCTTGGGTCGTTTGCATAGTGGCCGACTCGTTGGCATCGATGGCACGTAACATTGGCTCGGTATCCCGGTCGCGCCGGGGTGCTGCCCCGGTTGGCCGGGGGGGTGGTGCTGGTAGCGGGGGCGACCGGAGCGTTGTCTCTTCCGCGTCCTTGGCCTCCTCCTCCTCCTCGGGGACGGTGCTGACCATTGTTGTTCCGGTTCTGTTCGTAGGACCCATTTCGGCCCACTCTGGTGATTTCCCACCGGTCAGCTTCGGCTGCGAGCTGCCGGGGATCCGTTAACTTGCTGTCGAGGAGGTGCTGGCGGAGTTCAATGAAGCAATTGTTCGACAGATGCTCCCATACCATAAGATTGAACAGTTGTTCGTAGGTCGTGACCTTGCTTCCTTTGATCCAGCCCTCGAAGGCTCGGCTAAAGTAGTTTACATAGTCCACCCAAGTTGTACCCGGGATGCGGGTGCAGTCTCGGAACCTCTGACGGTACATCTCGGGTGTGAGGCCATAGCGGGTGAGGAGTGCAGCTTTCATATGGTCATAGGAGGTCATCTGGTGGTCCGGGAGTTGCAGCAGGGCGTCACGGCCCTCATTGAGGAATCTCCCCCATAGACCGGCTCCCCAATCGCTTCTATCGATCCGGTGTGCAGTCATAGCGATTTCATAGGCCTTAAACCATTGCTGGATGTCGTCCTCTCGGAAGTATTCTCGAACGACATCCTTGGGGATGTGTACCTTTTTCTCTGTTGCCCCTGGGGAGTGGGGTTGCTCGGACACCCCTCCTTCTTTATTCTGCTTGCGTAGGTCGATTTCAGCTAGTTTCCGCTCATGTTCATATGCCAGTTTCTTTTCCTCGAGCTCCCTTTGTCTCTGTTTCTCCTCTCTTTCTTCTCGGAGACGCAGGTGCTCTAAGTTGATTTTTTGTTCGGCCAACTTAAGTTCAACGTCCATTTTGAGCCGGGCCATTTCCAGCTCGTGTAGTCGGGTTTTTTCTCGTTCCTGGATCTCGTCTTGCGAGAGACCCGTTCTTCGCTCTTCAGGGGCCGTGGTGGTTTTTGCTGCGATGCTTTGATCGGGGGTTCCGGCAGCCCCGGTTTCTGCCCAAGATTCTAGGGCATGCTTAAAATCGTCTTTGGTACTTAGTCCGGTGGTAGCGATACCTAGTTCGATGCAGAACTGCTTTAGTTCACGATGGCTGTACTCGTCCAATTTCTCCATCTGGAATTTCTCGGTTGATCCGCTTTCTTTAGTTGTCATCGTGATTCGCCGTGGGGTGAGCTACTCTCTGTACGGTTATGCGGTGATTCGGATCGCGCCGCTGGCCACCAATGTTGGACGGACCGGGAGGGTCGGCCGAGGATAAGGGGAGAGGTCTCCGGGGAGAGCCGTCTCCAGCGATCGTACAGACAAGTAACTTCCCCCCCACAGACGGACACCACACAAGGTTAAAGTTCAACGAGACTTTATAGGCAATTCTTTAAGTTTACGATGGAATGGTACAAGGAGGTCTGGACTCAGGGGTCCCCTCGATTCTGGTCTCTGGTTTGGGAAAAGGGTAGCGGGACAGTCTTGTTACCAAAAAGATGGAAATAGCTCTCAATCCTCGAGCTCGGCGTTCTAGATGATCGGGCCGCGGCGGAGCCAGCAGGTCCCGAGATGGACGAAGGAAACGACGGTCCGCGGCGGAGCCAGCAGGTCCCGATGAAGATGATGGTTACAAACGGTCCGCGGCCACGCCAGCAGGTCCCGACGACGATGAAGGATATGAAGGTTACGAAGGTTGCGGCAGCGCCAGCAGGCAAGACGATGGTGCACGAGACAGAGCTATGGCAGCGCCAGTAGTCCGTCAAGGATGAGTTCTTCTCTGCGTCTCTCGACTCCAAGATACAACTGCCTTCCTGCTCTGGAGCTGCCCCAGTTATAGGGCTGGTGTTCTTTGATGTCCGGACCCTCGCACTTGGAGGTCGGGAGGTCCGGGATGAGGGAGTCCAGACACCCAGCAGGGGGGTGGAGCCAGCGCCCGGGGAGGCGATGGGCGAGCGGCACTTGGCGGGGGAGAGCCATCGACACCTCTTTCCCCCATTGACTTGCCAAGTAGCCCGCTCACCTCCTGGGTGGATGGTGGTGCCGGGATGTCTGAGGCCGGGCCAGGCCCAGGGTTGAGGTCGATCGGGGGCCAGGCGGCCTCGTGGTGGAGTGTCCAAGATGGCGCCCAGGATGGGCGCGCAGGCCGGCAGTGGATCGGGCCCACGAGGTCGACATGTTCGAGGGTAGGGGTCCCTGAGGGGACGGAGGACGTGTAATGGTGGTGTGTGGTACCTGCGTGACCGGGCTCGGGCCTGGTCGGGCCGGGGGAGAGTGGCCCTTCATGTGGCCTGTCCAACAGAAGGTTGCGAAGGTTGCGGCAGCGCCAGCAGGCAGGACGATGATGCGCAAGGCAGAGCTACGGCAGCGCCAGTAGTCCGTCAAGGATGAGTTCTTCTCTGCGTCTCTCGACTCCAGGATACAACTGCCTTCCTGCTCTGGAGCTGCCCCAGTTATAGGGCTGGTGCCCTTTGATGTCCGGACCCTCGCACTTGGAGGTCGGGAGGTCCGGGATGAGGGAGTCCAGACACCCAGCAGGGGGGTGGAGCCAGCGCCCGGGGAGGCTATGGGCGAGCGGCACCTGGCGGGGGAGAGCCATCGACACCTCTTTCTCCCATTGACTTGCCAAGTAGCCCGCTCACCTCCTGGGTGGATGGTGGTGCCGGGATGTCTGAGGCCTGGCCAGGCCCAGGGTTGAGGTCGATCGGGGGCCAGGCGGCCTCGTGGTGGAGTGTCCAAGATGGCGCCCAGGCTGGGCGCGCGGGTCAGTGGTGGGTCGGGCCCACGAGGTCGATATGTTCAGGGGCAGAGGTCCCGGAGGGGACGGAGAACGTGCCGTGGTGGTGTGTGGCACTTGCGTGACCGGGCTCGGGCCTGGTCGGGCCGAGGGGGAGCGGCCCTTCCTGTGGCCTGTCCAACAAAAAAGGTACATGATGGTGTACACACTGCAAACCCACTCACACCACGGAAAGCAAAGGTACGTGAGGGTGTGTCCTCTCACACCCACTCACACCATGGAACGAAAAGGTACGTGATGGTGTGCACTCTCACACCCACTCACTCCACGGAAAGAAAAGGTATGTGATGGTGTGCACCCTGCACACCCACTCACACCACGGAAAGAAAGGGTATGCGATGGTGTGCACTCTCACACCCACTCACACCACGGAAAGAAAAGATACATGATGTTGTGCACCCTGCACACCCACTCACACCACGGAAAGCAAAGGTACGTGATGGTGTGCACTCTGACACACACTAACACCACGGAAAGCAAAGGTACGTGATGGTGTGCACCCTGCAAACCCACTCACACCATGGAAAGGAAAGGTACGTGATGGTGTGCACTCTCACACCCACTCACAGCACGGAAAGCAAAGGTACGTGATGGTGTGCACTCTCACATCCACTAACACCACGAAAGCAAAGGTACGTGATGGTGTGCACTCTCACACCCACTCACACAACGGAAAGCAAAGGTACGTGATGGTGTGCACTCTCACATCCTTTCACACCACGGAAAGCAAAGGTACGTGATGGTGTGCACCCTGCACACCCACTCACAACACGGAAAGAAAAGGCACGTGATGGTGTGCACTCTCACACCTACTCACACCACGGAAAGCAAAGGTACATGATGGTGTGCACCCTGCACACCCACTCACACCACGGAAAGAAAAGGTACGTGATGGTGTGCACTCTCACACCCACTCACACCATGGAAAGAAAAGGTACGTGATGGTGTGCACTCTCACACCCACTCACACCACGGAAAGCAAAGGTACGTGATGGTGTGCACCCTGCACACCCACTCACAACACGTAAAGAAAAGGAACGTGATGGTGTGCACTCTCACACCCACTCACACCGCGGAAAGCAAAGGTACATGATGGTGTGCACCCTGCACACCCACTCACACGACGGAAAGAAAAGGTACATGATGGTGTGCACTCTCACACCCACTCACACCATGGAAAGAAAAGGTACGTGATGGTGTGCACTCTCACACCCACTCACACCACGGAAAGCAAAGGTACATGATGGTGTGCACTCTCACACCCACTCACACCATGGAAAGAAAAGGCACGTGATGGTGTTCACTCTCACACCTACTCACACCATGGAAAGCAAAGGTACGTGATGGTCTGCACTCTCACACCCACTCACACCATGGAAAGCAAAGGTACGTGATAGTGTGCACTCTCACACCTACTCACACCACAGAAAGCAAAGGTACGTGATGGTGTGCACTCTCACACCCACTGGAGTTCTGGACTTTTTGGTTCCGTCCAGAGGTGTCAGGGTACAACACCCAAAGACCCCGGAGTTCCAACCTGCCTTGGTGCACAAATGAACAGAAACACGGGCTTCTCGATGGTGGCGTCAAAGACCAAAGGTTTATTACTGCAGGGACACAGAAGTCACAGATACTACACACGGGCAGTAATCAGGAGCCTGTTCGATTTGTACAAAGTGGGTTGCTCCTTATATACGAAATTTTAAGCTGGGGGCGAATTCTTTACATGTAATACATTCCCAAAACCTTTGTGTCTAAAACAATAAATATTTGGTGTTACACAGGAACCGTCGATAATATCTGAGGCCAAACATTGCGAAGAGAGGGGTTCCCACTAGTTTGTCACAATTCCCTGTCAATATTGCATTCAGGACCCGGACCGCCTCATCGTAAAGTTCGTTACCTCCCCCTAATAAAGATTCAGAAAGAAAGAAACAGAGCCAGGTGTGGAAGATAGAAAAGTGGGATAAGGGATGTTTGTGGGTTGTAAATGGGCAAGGCTACCGGCTTCGGCCGCCTAATCATGATCAGGTACAATGGACACGAAGACCAGTTTGGTAGGGCTGGCCTCGGGCAGAGGAGGTAGCCTTTGTCGAGTCATGCAGCTACAGCGTGATCTGGTTTAAGGTGCACGTGTCATGAAAGAGGTGAATCTCCGGCTAAGGTTACGTGTCCTTAATCGAAATGAAGTGATCAGAGGCTATTGCATATGTGAGGGCAAGAATCACAAAATGGCGGCCATGATCTAAGATGGATGCCATGGGTAGATCAGAAATGTGTTTATAGAAGGAGTGCTCTTGCTCGTAGCGTAGCGAAAACACCAGGATATACTAAATGGATCATTTACGGTTCACTGATACCAATATTATATATTTCCGACAAACTTGAAAACACGGGTTCAAGTCGTTACGGAACCGTCACGGAACCTCAGACCCTCCTTTTGCCCTTACATAGGCAATAACTCAGTCTATGTCAGAATCTAGTTCTATGCTCATCAGGTCAGTGACATGCTGTTGTATCATCATCCTTTCTCGTGTCTTTTCTCCAAACGCAGGTGGTTTTCTGAGACAAGTTGCAGCACAAAGACTACACAGAGCAGGACCACACTGGATAATCAGACAACATGAGAATAGGAATACTAAGATGACACCAATGACCATCAGAACCTTCCATCCCCACGCTGATATCAGAGTCCAAAACCACTCCATGAAGGACCAGTTTCCCTTGTCTACATGTATGGAGTCTGAAATCTTGTGCAACTTAGAGATCGCCTCATAGACTGTTGGAGCATTATTAGGAATAAAGACACAGCAGCTCGATTGGATCATTTTGCATACCCCACCTCGATCTGCAAGTATAACGTCTAGAACCATACGGTTCTGCAACGTCATGAGCCTATCCGCCTGAAGCTCAGCTGTCAGATTGCTAAGGGCACCAGCAGTTTCGGTAATAGTAGATTCAACTACCCGTGTTAGCTGACGTATGTTTCTACTATTGGCCATAGGTCCCCAGAACGGAAGGAAGCCTTTGAAGAAGTCTCCAGCTTCCTGACCAGCGGTATCTTCCTTGCTGAAGACACCTCTCGCTATTCTGGTTCTGTGGTAATCAGATGAAGCAGTGTATGTCGGAGGCAACAATCGAGCAATGTAACATGATCCTGAAAAGTCGGCAGGCAACCATGTATAAGCTCTGTCTCGACAAATGAAGTAGGTACCCCTAGCAGTAAGAAAGGCAGGGGAAGAGTTAGCCGGAAACACATAAGTCTCTACGCACTCACTCCTCCCTAGCTGAGCTCTCGGATTTCTCCCATTACCTTGCAAGCAGACCTGACCTCGGTGAGGTACGACCCAGATTGGAGTTGAGCTTTTACGCTTGCTTTCTCCTAAACTAAGGCGATACTCTGAAGTATTCCAACTTAAATATACTCGCAATTCGTCTCTAGGGTAAGATGGAGTATTATTGACGTCCTTGACCATGTCAATAATTCCCTGGACTAAGGCTTTGTTGGCAGAGTTATATTTAGTGGAACGCGGTGGACGTGGAGGATAGGTTTCAAGGGCATAAGCAAAGATGGTTTGGAAGGCCTGAAATGATCCATTATAGCTGTAAGGCAAAACCAGATATGGAATACCTTTATCCATAGTGTGGGGTATCAAGCCACACACCCAGCAGTCTGTAGTGTTAACTACCAGTTGGTGTTGGTGCAAGAGCTGTACAAAAGTGTTGTTAGTGAATTCTGAGCGTCGGGCTTGCTCATGTTCCGGAAATGAGTGAAAAGAGTGTATAGAAGAAACAGTAGAAACAGCAGGATTAAGGGGAGGTACTGTAGAAACTGGCACAAAAATCAAATTTACACTAAAGACGATTCCACCCACCAATGTTGCTAAAATAATCAAAAATGTAATGGCACATTGCATCAAAAAGCATTTGCTATGAAGAATTCTATTAAGTCTGTTTCTGCGAACATAAATCACATTTTCTCGTTGCAGCGCAGGAAGCTCCATCTTCTACAATCCGCTCGCGACCACTGATGATGTGTACGTAGATGAAGATGCCTCTATCAGCCCTGGGAGTTCCCAGAACCAATAGAAAGATCGACCTTGTGTCAGACCCCTGCAGATTCAAACTAGGCACACAGCCACGACCCTACGGCTACCCAGACGGCAAGGCAATTTTTAAAAACAAATAAACAATAGCAAACTTCCTGGCTGAAGGCAAAAAGTTCAATATATCAAAAGCACAATATGCAGTTGCCTGCTTTATTTGTCCATTTTATGGCTTCTTAGGTTGTATCTCTGCTTCGCTGGTACTGTCTGATCGGAAAATAGTGTATCACTAGCAGCTGTTGCAGAGTTTAAGTTCGCAGATAACAAAGTTTCTTCTGATGCTGGAGACAAATGTTCAATGTTCAAAGGAGTCTTTTCAGGAGGAGAGTCAGGTTTTGAAGTGTCAGTAATCAATTCGGCATCGCTGAAAGAGATGAACTTCGGAGTGATTTCAGATTCGGAGGCACCAATTCCCTTTTTCACCCAGTCGTCGTAAGGGAGCGGCAACGGAACACGCTTTACGTGAGAGGCGTGAATCCAGTGTTTGCGGCCAGCTACACGAACTGCTGTCCTCGTCGCCAGTAAGATCTGAAAAGGCCCCACAAATCTTGGTTGAAGGTTCTTCGTCCTCGCAAAGTTCTTGATTACAATAAAATCACCCGGTTTCAGCTGGTGCCCTGGACTCTCCGGAGGTTTTGGCAAGGCATCGAAAACCTGTTGATGAATAAGACTCAATTTAGCAGTCAAGTCGTAAAGGTAGTCTATCAACATAGGATATTCAATGGAGCAAAATTGTTTAGGCCTCGGCACACCCCAGATATTTGCCGGGCGGCCAAACACAATCTCATATGGACTAAGCCCTATTCTAGAATGTACTGTTGCTCTCGTTGATAACAAGGCCAAAGGAAGTGCGTCTGGCCAGGCTAAACCTGTGGATGCTTGTATTTTGGCTATTTTTAGCTTGAGGGTGCCATTGTAACCTTCGACTAAACCAGCAGACTGGGGATGGTTTGCACTGTGAAATTTCTGTTTCAATCCTAGGCCGGCACACACACTCTGCATAACTTTCCCTATAAACTCACTTCCGTTATCTGACCATACAATCCGTGGCATTCCATACCTAGGGAAAAATTCCTTGAGAAGAATTTTGGCAGTAGATAGGGCAGTGTTGTCCTTTAGTGGGTATGCTTCTATCCACCTGGAAAAAGCACAGACTACCACCAGGACGTACTTTAGATTGTTGCAGCGTTCCATGTGAATGAAGTCTAACTGAATCACTTCAAAGGGGCAGGACGGAGGAGCGAAATGACCAGCTGGAGTTGGAGTTCCCTTGCCAGGATTATGCATCAAGCACACCATACAATTTTTCACCACTCTCTCCGCACACTTACTGATTCCCTCATTCTTCCAGACCGGAGCTAACATCTTACATATCCCTTTAGAACTTATATGCGCTACTCCATGCGCCATCGTCACTACTGCAAGCACATATGCATCGGGCAACATCCAACGCTGCTGTTCTGTCAAATCAATCCAACATCCATTCAAGTCCAACTTGCCCGTACTTTCTCTCCATACACGTTTCTCTTCCTCAGTCGCTTCTTTCTGAATCTCTTTCACACTTTCCATAGTATCCTCACACATTCCAGACTCAGCAATCCATCTTGCAGACGTAGCAACATACATTCTGCTCATCGTGTCTCTAGCTGTCTGTTTAGCGATTTCGTCAGCAAAAGCATTCCCACGACCAACATCATCCGTGATTGCTTTATGAGCACTGCACTTCACAATCGCAACTTCAGTCGGCAAGGTTAGAGATTCCAACAAGTCGTTAACTAGCTGACCATGTTGGATCTTAGTCCCATGGGACGTAATGAACCCTCTTTCTCTCCACAACCGGCCAAAATTATGGGCCACGCCAAATGCGTACTGACTATCTGTAAACACATTCACTCTCTTTCCCTCAGCTAAAACACACGCTCTCGTTAGAGCTATTAATTCTGCAGCTTGGGCAGAATTCTGACTTACTCTTGCAGTCTCCACAATCGTCTTCAAAGTCGTTACTGCGTAGGCAGCAGTCACATCACCATTCTCCAATTTAAAACATGACCCGTCCACATACAGCGTACCATCCGGATCTGATAGGGGAGTATCTTTCAAATCGATGCGTCCTTTTGTCTCTTCCTCCGTTTTGAAATGGCAATCATGTGGCTCGGAATCACTCGACTCTTGATCAGTCGGCAACAATGTTGCTGGATTCAATACATTGCATCTTTTAATCTGAATATGACTCGCTAGTAATGTCAGCTCGTACCCAGATAATCTCGCACTAGTAAGGTGTTGAGTCTTCGTTCGGTTCATGAGTGTATCCACTGCATGAGGAACCATGACCACTAGCATGTTATTCATCACCAAACCAGCAGATTGTCGAATGGAAGCCGCAGCTGCCGCTGTAGCTCTCAAACAACTAGGCAACGCTCTAGCTACCGGATCTAATGTTGATGAAAAATACGCACAAGGGCGTTGTTTATCACCAAACTTCTGTGTCAGAACACTCAACGCGCAACCTTCTCTTTCGTGAACGTAGAGCGTGAATGGCTTACTGTAATCAGGTGTACCCAATACAGGAGCTGAACACAATGCTTTTCGTAATTCAGTAAAACTCTCTTGGCATTCATCAGACCATGGCACCGGACTCGGAACATTTTTCCCAGTCAAAGCTACCAATGGCTTCGCTAAAAGAGAAAAATTTGGAATCCACTGCCTACAGTAAGAGGTAATACCTAGAAAGGCACGTACTTCTCTCTGTGTGCGTGGAACACTCATCTGCGTAATTGCTTTTATTCTTTCTGGGGTCAACTTCCTTCCCTCCTTTGACAAGAGATGACCTAGGTAGGTCACTTCTTGGCAGCAGTATTGCATTTTGGAAGGAGACACCTTGTGATTCAAATTAGACAAATGATGCAATAGGGAAACTGTAGCTACTTTGCAAGTTTCCTTGTCATCGGCAGCCACTAGAAGATCGTCTACGTACTGTACTAGGGCAGAACCTGGAGGAAGGACAAAAGAATCTAACTGGCTTTTTAATGCTTGACTGTAAATGGATGGACTTTCACAATAGCCTTGTGGAGCGCGTTTAAATCTAAAACTGCGACCTCCTAGACAGAAGCCGAAAATATCCCTACTTTCTTCGGGTATCGGAATGCTGAAAAAGGCATTCTTTAAGTCAATTACTGAGAACCATGTAGCTGTGGCAGGAATCAATGTTAACAAGGCAGTAATGTCTGGCACTACAGGAAACTGCGGGACTACAATCTTATTAACTTCTCTGAGGTCTATGACAAACCTATATACTGGAGGTTTTGTAGGATCAGTTCGCTTCAGAATCGGTAAGACAGGACTGTTACAGACATTACCTCTAGTTTCCTCAACCACACCTTTCTTAATCAAGTCTTGCACAATCAATAAAAGTGCACGCTCACCTTCACTTGAGATTTTATATTGGGGAATTCTTGGAAATTTCACATTCGCTTTCAAAGTTACCACATACGGTGGAATTTCTAGGAGACCTACATCGTTAGGACCAGTCGCCCAAAGAGAATCAGGGAGTGAATGTAGCTCCGGCGGGAGTGCATCCATTGACAAATACATCGGAGAGGTGATATTTTTACCCAATGTAAGCTGTACTCCTTCCGGAGAACAGTACAATGTCGCATATAGTCGTTTTAACAAATCTAAACCAAGCAGATTTTCATTACAACCTGTCGTCAAAATCAGGGGTGCTTTCAATTGGCACGGTCCAACAGAAATAGACAAAGGACCAGATATCGGGTTGTAAACAGGGGCGCCTGAAAAACCTACGGAAACATTTGTTGAGCCAGACAAAGGTGCGCCAGGGAGTTTCGCATGAATGATAGAACTTTTTGCGGCACCAGTATCCAACAGAAACGGTTCGACTACACCTGATGTTGCTACTGCGACATAAGGCCCACTCTGATCCACTGGAACTGATACTACTCCCTCTCTCTGTCCATGGCTGTCCTAGTACCCATTTTGTTGATAACCCTCATCTACTTCATTATAGTCCTCAACAAGATACTGTTGAGATCTATTTTGCTGTGCAGATTGTCCATTTCGTTGATCGAAGTGATTGGAGGGACGATCATTCGTTTGTGGAGGCATAGCACCTCGTCCTCGACCTCTAGAATTCTGCACAAAACCACCACGACCTCTCTGAGCTGCTGCTGCATTATTTTGCGCTAAGATCGGACATTCATTTTTATAGTGACCCTCTTTCTTACAGTACGCACACTGATTCCACTGGTATTGAGGTCTTGATGAACCATAATCTGTCCTTTGGTATGAACCTTGCTGCGTATTAGTCTGATTTGTGCGAGGCGGATACGCCTGCTGCAAAAGAACTTTAGTTTTTAAATCTTTCGTTTTCTTCTCTGATTTCTCCTTTTCCTCTTTATCTCTATTTTCGTAGTACTGTGCAGTCGCAAGTATTTGCGCTGTCGTAGATACAGCCCACGCACTTTCTGAGTCTTTTAATTTATTGCATAATTCAGGTAATAAATTATGTACAAATTTATCTACAAACAGTCTTTGCCCTCCTTCTGTACTCATGTCCTGACCACTATGATCCACAAAAGTCTCTTCAAACCTCGTGAAGAAGTCAGAGACACTTTCGTCTTTCTTCTGCCTGCATGCTGACAACTTGTCCCAATTAACACGTAATGCTGGCATCAGAGTCTTCATTAGATCAATTATTCTACCTGGCAGATTAGCAATCAGAGGTTCGGGTTTCGCACCACCTATTTGTTGACCATCTGCTGCAGTGATAGCTGCCCAATCACCACCTAAAGCAGCTTGATGATCCTCTCTACGAATTTTAGCCCACACTGGTTGCGGAACTACATTACCAAACAACATATCTATGTCGGCTAAGTTCATTATACAAGCCTCAACTGTCTGTGTTAATTCCTTGTAATATCCGGCTGGATTCTTACGTGGATCTGGCAAGGCCTGTTTCACCGCTAACACTTCAGCTCGCTTCCATGGAATGTGTATCCACACTCGTTGGAACTGTGCTGGAGCAGCTACAATACCATTCGGTGCGTCAGCTTGCACAGCTTCGCGCCAAATTGGAGGAACCTCCCTCATTGGATATTGGCGACTTAGCTTCATTTTACCTTTTTCTAAATCTCTCGGCGAACGAAGAGATGGATCACTCCTAAAACTTAAAATAAGTTCCATCGCTTCCTTTATATTCTCACCCACTATTATTCCAGCAGCGAACTCCTTTTGAACCCTAATTAAATCTTCCAAATCTGATTCGACATCGTCTTCTTCTATCTCCTCACGTAACAACGAGCACATCTCATCAAAGACGTACCGTTGCGTCGGTTCCCCCCACTGCATAAATGTGTCTAGCACATCTCTCGTACTATATCTTCTACTCTTTGAAATCCATCTGAGAGCCGTGGAATCTAAAACTCCCCGTTCCTCAGTACTTGGAAGCTGACTCCGTCTCTGTACAGAGTCAGAAGTAGGAGTCTTAATCAAAGTTTTATATATAGGAGACAGCATATTAGTAACAGAATCAGTGATTCTTCGACGAACAGAAAGTGGAGTTAGCACACTCGCAGACATAGAGAACGCAGTAGAGGTAGGAATAGATGACGAAACAGTAGGAGTATCGAGGAAAATAGTTTCTGGAGCAGTAGGTACAGCAGTAGGTATAGAGGCTGGCAGTACAGGAAGAGGAGGAGCTGTAGGAACATTCACATTCATCACAGGAAGTACGGGAACTTGATTCTGAGGGATAGGAGCAGGAGCACCAGGTTGTCCAGCAACCGGCAATTGAACGTTCGGGACAGGCGGAGCCGTAGCACCTTGTGCATACGGTGGAGGTGACCTTAACAGATAAGATAGCAGAGGATCGTTTTCAGAATCCTCCAGTATCTTAGCCATTTTCGATGGCAAGGCAGGATAGCACTTGTCAATCGCTAAGTTATGCTCTCGAATAGCTACATCTATGGCCTTCTCACACTCGTTAGCCTGCAACTGTTTAGCCGCTTGCTCTAGAGTTAACTCTTCTTGTTCTTTCTGTTCTTTCTTCAACCTTTTCATTTCTCTCTGTTTGGATTCTTTTCGCCAGTAACGGAAAGAATCAAACATTGCCGGCTGGGCTTTCTTCCTAAACAATTTCGCTTCTAAGTTGTCAAGAATCTCTGGTTCAAAACTACCATGCAGTGGCCAACTAAGGACACCATCCTTCTTACAATAACGGACCCACACCTCATTATAAGATATAGGACCCACGCCATACTTGCAATATAAATCATATAGGGGAGTCCCAATCGGAGGAACCAGACAAGAGTCCTCCAATCGTGAGTCACTGTTGCAACTAAAACAAGACAACATTTTCCGACTTACCATTTTCAGTCCGGAACACAAAACAAACAAACACGGAACAAATATGTGCACTCGAACCAAGAACTTAGGCCTACCAAAACGAACTGATGTATCGATACCCAAACTAAACCAAATAGATTATCGTAACTAGAACAACCAGTGATAATCTGACAAAACCAAACCAAACCAAGAACCGATCAAGGATTTTTAACAATCCTCACAAAAATAACCAGCTAGCTATCACTAAATACTTAACTGAGTCACTGAAGACGTCACCAAGGAGAAACCCGTCACGTTTCGCCGTACTAAGGACTGCACCACTTCGGGTCCAAGACAGGGCGACGGTCAAGGCAACGGCCCACTGCAGCCGTCCTGAACGGGAAACCCTCGTGGAAGAGAACTTCAGGCCACTTTTGCGATATGCCGGGATCGATGAAGTGGTGCGCCTCCCTCAGGAATCTTCACACGAAGCTTCTCGAACTCTTCAGGCTTTTGGACCGGTACCGAATGACGTGGCCCCACGTTGGGCGCCAATTGGAGTTCTGGACTTTTTGGTTCCGTCCAGAGGTGTCAGGGTACAACACCCAAAGACCCCGGAGTTCCAACCTGCCTTGGTGCACAAATGAACAGAAACACGGGCTTCTCGATGGTGGCGTCAAAGACCAAAGGTTTATTACTGCAGGGACACAGAAGTCACAGATACTACACACGGGCAGTAATCAGGAGCCTGTTCGATTTGTACAAAGTGGGTTGCTCCTTATATACGAAATTTTAAGCTGGGGGCGAATTCTTTACATGTAATACATTCCCAAAACCTTTGTGTCTAAAACAATAAATATTTGGTGTTACACAGGAACCGTCGATAATATCTGAGGCCAAACATTGCGAAGAGAGGGGTTCCCACTAGTTTGTCACAATTCCCTGTCAATATTGCATTCAGGACCCGGACCGCCTCATCGTAAAGTTCGTTACCTCCCCCTAATAAAGATTCAGAAAGAAAGAAACAGAGCCAGGTGTGGAAGATAGAAAAGTGGGATAAGGGATGTTTGTGGGTTGTAAATGGGCAAGGCTACCGGCTTCGGCCGCCTAATCATGATCAGGTACAATGGACACGAAGACCAGTTTGGTAGGGCTGGCCTCGGGCAGAGGAGGTAGCCTTTGTCGAGTCATGCAGCTACAGCGTGATCTGGTTTAAGGTGCACGTGTCATGAAAGAGGTGAATCTCCGGCTAAGGTTACGTGTCCTTAATCGAAATGAAGTGATCAGAGGCTATTGCATATGTGAGGGCAAGAATCACAAAATGGCGGCCATGATCTAAGATGGATGCCATGGGTAGATCAGAAATGTGTTTATAGAAGGAGTGCTCTTGCTCGTAGCGTAGCGAAAACACCAGGATATACTAAATGGATCATTTACGGTTCACTGATACCAATATTATATATTTCCGACAAACTTGAAAACATGGGTTCAAGTCGTTACGGAACCGTCACGGAACCTCACCACTCACACCACGGAAAGCAAAGGTACATGATGGTGTGCACCCTTCAAACCCACTCACACCATGGAAACGAAAGGTACTTGATGGTGTGCACTCTCACACCCACTCACAGCACGGAAAGCAAAGGTACGTGATGGTGTGCACTCTCACATCCACTAACACCACGGAAAGCAAAGGTACGTGATGGTGTGCACTCTCACATCCTTTCACACCACGGAAAGCAAAGGTACGTGATGGTGTGCACCCTGCACACCCACTCACAACACGGAAAGAAAAGGCATGTGATGGTGTGCACTCTCACACCCACTCCACCACGGAAAGCAAAGGTACGTGATGGTGTGCACCCTGCACACCCACTCACACCACGGAAAGAAAAGGTACGTGATGGTGTGCACCCTGCACACCCACTCACACCACAGAAAGAAAAGGTATGCGATGGTGTGCACTCTCACACCCACTCACACCACGGAAAGAAAAGATACATGATGTTGTGCACCCTGCACATCCACTCACTCCACGGAAAGCAAAGGTATGTGATGGTGTGCACTCTGACACACACTAACACCACGGAAAGCAAAGGTACGTGATGGTGTGCACCCTGCAAACCCACTCACACCATGGAAAGGAAAGGTACGTGATGGTGTGCACTCTCACACCCACTCACAGCACGGAAAGCAAAGGTACGTGATGGTGTGCACTCTCACATCCTTTCACACCACGGAAAGCAAAGGTACGTGATGGTGTGCACCCTGCACACCCACTCACAACACGGAAAGAAAAGGCACGTGATGGTGTGCACTCTCACACCCACTCACACCACGGAAAGCAAAGGTACGTGATGGTGTGCACCCTGCACACCCACTCACACCACGGAAAGAAAAGGTACGTGATGGTGTGCACTCTCACACCCACTCACACCATGGAAAGAAAAGGTACGTGATGGTGTGCACTCTCACACCCACTCACACCACGGAAAGCAAAGGTACGTGATGGTGTGCACTCTCACATCCACTCACACCACGGAAAGCAAAGGTACGTGATGGTGTGCACTCTCACACCCACTCACACCACGGAAAGCAAAGGTACGTGATGGTGTGCACTCTCACATCCACTCACACCACGGAAAGCAAAGGTACGTGATGGTGTGCACTCTCACACCCACTCACACCACGGAAAGGAAAGGTACGTGATGGTGTGCACCCTGCAAACCCACTCTGTTAGACGGACCGGGAGGGTCGGCCGAGGATAAGGGGAGAGGTCTCCGGGGAGAGCCGTCTCCAGCGATCGTACAGACAAGTAACTTCCCCCCCCACAGACGGACACCACACAAGGTTAGAGTTCAACGAGACTTTATATGCAATTCTTTAAGTTTACGATGGAATGGTACAAGGAGGTCTGGACTCAGGGGTCCCCTCGATTCTGGTCTCGGGTTTGGGAAAAGGGTAGCGGGACAGTCTTGTTACCAAAAAGATGGAAATAGCTCTCAATCCTCGAGCTCGGCGTTCTAGATGATCGGGCCGCGGCGGAGCCAGCAGGTCCCGAGATGGACGAAGGAAACGACGGTCCGCGGCGGAGCCAGCAGGTCCCGATGAAGATGATGGTTACAAACGGTCCGCGGCCACGCCAGCAGGTCCCGACGACGATGAAGGATATGAAGGTTGCGAAGGTTGCGGCAGCGCCAGCAGGCAAGACGATGGTGCACGAGACAGAGCTATGGCAGCGCCAGTAGTCCGTCAAGGATGAGTTCTTCTCTGCGTCTCTCGACTCCAAGATACAACTGCCTTCCTGCTCTGGAGCTGCCCCAGTTATAGGGCTGGTGTTCTTTGATGTCCGGACCCTCGCACTTGGAGGTCGGGAGGTCCGGGATGAGGGAGTCCAGACACCCAGCAGGGGGGTGGAGCCAGCGCCCGGGGAGGCGATGGGCGAGCGGCACTTGGCGGGGGAGAGCCATCGACACCTCTTTCCCCCATTGACTTGCCAAGTAGCCCGCTCACCTCCTGGGTGGATGGTGGTGCCGGGATGTCTGAGGCCGGGCCAGGCCCAGGGTTGAGGTCGATCGGGGGCCAGGCGGCCTCGTGGTGGAGTGTCCAAGATGGCGCCCAGGATGGGCGCGCAGGCCGGCAGTGGATCGGGCCCACGAGGTCGACATGTTCGAGGGTAGGGGTCCCTGAGGGGACGGAGGACGTGTAATGGTGGTGTGTGGTACCTGCGTGACCGGCTCGGGCCTGGTCGGGCCGGGGGAGAGCGGCCCTTCATGTGGCCTGTCCAACATGCGTCCCCCCCAGCTGAAGGCGGGGAGAGTTACCCATCCTCTTGGGGACTCTCCTCGTCGAGGCGGAAGAACCGGGACAGGCCATCCGCGTTGGCGTGATCTGGCCCAGGCCGGTGTTCAACCGTGAAGTCCATCCCTTGAAGGGAGATGGACCAACGTAGTAACTTCGGGTTTTCCCCCCGCATCTGCATCAGCCACTGCAGGGGTCGGTGGTCGGTCTGCACCCGAAAGTGTGTGCCAAAGAGGTAGGGCCGGAGTTTCTTGAGGGCCCATACCACGGCGAAGGCCTCCCTCTCGATGGTGCTCCAGCGTTGTTCTCGTGGTAGGAGTCGCCTGCTGATGAAGGCCACTGGCTGATCAAGGCCTTCGGTGCTCACTTGAGACAGGACTGCCCCAATGCCATGGTCGGAGGCATCCGTCTGGACGACGAACTCCCGGCTGTAGTCGGGGGCCTGGAGCACAGGGGCGGAACACATGGCGGCTTTCAATTGTTCGAAGGCTGTTTGACACTCTGGGGTCCAGTTGACTTTCTTGGGTTGATTTTTTGACGTGAGTTCTGTGAGGGGCCCCACTATAGTACCATAGTCTTTCACGAACCTTCGGTAATAGCCCGTGAGGCCCAGGAAGGCTCGTACCTCGGTCTGGGTGATGGGGGGCTGCCAGGACTGGATGGCGGCAATTTTGAGCTGCAGAGGGGCCACCAGGCCGCTTCCCACCTGGTGCCCGAGGTAGGTTACAGTCCCTTGACCAATTTGACATTTGCTGGCTTGATCGTGAGGCCAGCTCGCTGAAGGGCTTGTAGCACTGCTCGGAGGTGGTGGAGGTGCTCGGACCAATGGTGGCTGTATACAGCGATGTCGTCTAGGTAGGCGGCGCTGAACCCTTCGAGCCCCGCCAGGACCTGATTGACGAGCCGCTGAAAGGTTGCTGGGGCATTCTTCATGCCGAAGGGCATGACCTTGAAATGGTAATGGCCATCGGGGGTGGAAAAGGCAGAACGTTCTTGGGCCCGGGGTGTGAGGCCGATTTGCCAGTAGCCCGCCGTCAGGTCGAAGATACTGAGGTAGCGGGCAGCTCCCATGCGGTCGATTAGTTCATCTGCCCGGGGGATGGGATGTGCGTCTGTTCTGGTGACCGCATTCAAGCCCCGGTAGTCGACGCAGAACCGGAGTTCCGGTGTGGTGCCAGGGGCGGCCGCTTTGGGGACCAGTACTACAGGACTGGCCCAGGGGCTGTCTGAGGGCTCGATGACCCCGAGCGTGAGCATTTTTGCTACCTCTTCCTGG
Organism: Lissotriton vulgaris; assembly: GCF_964263255.1. Lineage (NCBI taxonomy): Eukaryota > Metazoa > Chordata > Amphibia > Caudata > Salamandridae > Lissotriton > Lissotriton vulgaris. The sequence goes on along the minus strand of NW_028247657.1, from coordinate 123,550 downwards.
ATGCAGGCCCGTACCCGATCTGGCACGCGGTAGGCCCGTTGGCGGATAGGGGGGCTGTCCCCCGTGTCCACATCGTGCACACACCAGGAAGTAACACCTGGGGCGAGGGAGAACAGGCTGGCGAACTGTGACAGGAGGACTCGACACTCCTGGCGTTGCTCTCGGGTGAGGGCCTCCGAGAGTCGGACCCCATCCACGGAGCCGTCTTTCTCCCGAGTCCGTAGGAGGTCAGGGAGGGGCTCGGAGTCCTCTTCAGCCCCATTGTCTGTGGCCATCAGGAGGCTGAGTTCTGACCGCACAAAGTGGGGTTTCAGTCTGTTAGCGTGGAGGACCCGGAGGGGGTTCCGGGAAGATTCCATGTCGATGAGATAGGTGGCAGGACCCTTGCGCTCGACTACTTTGAAGGGCCCTGTCCACTTGTCTTGCAGGGCGCAGGGTTCGGTGGGGGACATCACCCATACCTGTTGCCCAGGTTCAAATTCGATGGAGGAGGCATTCCGGTCATACCACTTTTTCATGTCCTCTTGACTGGCCTCTAGGTTGGCTTTTGCCAGCTCTCTGAACCGCCGGGTCTGGTTGCGGAGGGTTAGGAGGTACCGGAAGACATCTGGTGGGTTCTTTAGAGGGGGCATCTCCCAGCCTTCCTTGACTAGGCTGAGCGGGCCCCGCACTGGGTGTCCATATAGCAGTTCAAACGGGCTGAAGCCCAGGGACTTCTGGGGAACCTCTCGATATGCGAAGAGGAGGCACGGCAGCAGCACGTCCCACTGGCGACGGAGGGGCTCTTCCAACCCCCCGATCATCCCTTTGAGCGTGCGGTTGAACCGCTCAACGAGTCCGTTTCCTTGAGGGTGATAGGGGGTCGTGAATCGGTAGGTAACCCCGCACTGTTGCCAGAGGGACTTCATATATTTAGAAATAAAGTTTGTGCCTCTGTCGCTGACGACTTCTCGGGGGAAGCCCACACGGGAGAAGATCCCCATTAGAGCCCGGCCGACTACCGGGGCTGTCACAGTTCGCAGGGGAACAGCCTCGGGGTAGCGGGTGGCGTGGTCTACTAGCACCAGGATGAATCGATGGCCTTGTTTTGTGCGCGGGTCCAGGGGCCCCACGATGTCTATCCCGACCCTCTCGAACGGGGTGGTGACCACGGGAAAAGGTTGCAGGGGGGCTTTTAGTTTGCGGCCGCTCTTTCCACTGGCTTGGCACGTGGGGCAAGATCGGCAATGCTGGTGTACATCGTTCCTCATTTTGGGCCAGAAGAAGTGGGTCACCAGACGACTGTAGGTTTTATCTTGACCCAGGTGTCCCGCCAGGGGGACATCGTGGGCCAGGTTTAGCAGAAAGTCTCTAAAACGGAGGGGCACCACTAGTACTCGGCTGGCCCCCAGCTCCGCGATTCTTTGCTCACTGTACAGCAGATCATTGTCCCAGTAGACCCAGTGAGTTCCGGAGGTATCCCCTGCGCTTTGGGCGAGCGCTTGCTGGCGGAGTCCCTCGAGGGAGGGACAGGTCTTCTGTTCTTGGCGAAATTGTTCTTGCGTGGGCCCCCCCTCTTGAGGCCACTGGTCGAGGTTAGCGAGGTCTGGAGGTTGAGCTGGTTCTGGGGGGACGTCACGGTCGGTGGTTTCGGCTGGGGCGACCGGAGGCGGTGGCGCCGGCCATTCGGGTTCCTCTGGGCGGGGGTTGGCACGGGCGGCCATGGACCGGGTGGTGACGCACGCCCAGTCCGGGACGCCTAACATCCCCAGGTGTTCTTTTCGTTCTACGGCTGCCCACGGAGAGCTTTCAAGGTCATTCCCCAGGAGGCAGTCTACGGGGGCATCGTCTCGGACCGTTACCTTCAACATGCCGGAGACCCCTCCCCATTCGAAGGGGACGCAGGCCATCCGACACAGACTTTCCGAGTTATCGGCTGAACGTACAGGGCAGAGAATGTTTGGTAGATATTGTTCTGGGGTCACCAGGTGACAGCGGACGGCTGTTACACTGGCCCCGGTGTCACGAAGGGCTTCGGCCCGGCGTCCATTGATGCTCACCCATTGGCTGTACTTCTGGGTGTTAGCGGGTAGGGGGACCCGCGGGACCATGTCTCTCCCCCCTAAGCAGGCTAGAGCCATGGCGGCTGGCTCCCATTCTTGGTGTTCCTGTTCATATTCCTCTTGTTCCTCTGAGATCTGTTCCTCCCCCAGAGCAGCAGCGGCTACTTGGCGGGGTCTTGGGCTCTGGTACTGGGGGCAGCTTGGGTCGTTTGCATAGTGGCCGACTCGTTGGCATCGATGGCACGTAACATTGGCTCGGTATCCCGGTCGCGCCGGGGTGCTGCCCCGGTTGGCCGGGGGGGTGGTGCTGGTAGCGGGGGCGACCGGAGCGTTGTCTCTTCCGCGTCCTTGGCCTCCTCCTCCTCCTCGGGGACGGTGCTGACCATTGTTGTTCCGGTTCTGTTCGTAGGACCCATTTCGGCCCACTCTGGTGATTTCCCACCGGTCAGCTTCGGCTGCGAGCTGCCGGGGATCCGTTAACTTGCTGTCGAGGAGGTGCTGGCGGAGTTCAATGAAGCAATTGTTCGACAGATGCTCCCATACCATAAGATTGAACAGTTGTTCGTAGGTTGTGACCTTGCTTCCTTTGATCCAGCCCTCGAAGGCTCGGCTAAAGTAGTTTACATAGTCCACCCAAGTTGTACCCGGGATGCGGGTGCAGTCTCGGAACCTCTGACGGTACATCTCGGGTGTGAGGCCATAGCGGGTGAGGAGTGCAGCTTTCATATGGTCATAGGAGGTCATCTGGTGGTCCGGGAGTTGCAGCAGGGCGTCACGGCCCTCATTGAGGAATCTCCCCCATAGACCGGCTCCCCAATCGCTTCTATCGATCCGGTGTGCAGTCATAGCGATTTCATAGGCCTTAAACCATTGCTGGATGTCGTCCTCTCGGAAGTATTCTCGAACGACATCCTTGGGGATGTGTACCTTTTTCTCTGTTGCCCCTGGGGAGTGGGGTTGCTCGGACACCCCTACTTCTTTATTCTGCTTGCGTAGGTCGATTTCAGCTAGTTTCCGCTCATGTTCATATGCCAGTTTCTTTTCCTCGAGCTCCCTTTGTCTCTGTTTCTCCTCTCTTTCTTCTCGGAGACGCAGGTGCTCTAAGTTGATTTTTTGTTCGGCCAAGTTAAGTTCAACGTCCATTTTGAGCCGGGCCATTTCCAGCTCGTGTAGTCGGGTTTTTTCTCGTTCCTGGATCTCGTCTTGCGAGAGACCCGTTCTTCGCTCTTCAGGGGCCGTGGTGGTTTTTGCTGCGATGCTTTGATCGGGGGTTCCGGCAGCCCCGGTTTCTGCCCAAGATTCTAGGGCATGCTTAAAATCGTCTTTGGTACTTAGTCCGGTGGTAGCGATACCTAGTTCGATGCAGAACTGCTTTAGTTCACGATGGCTGTACTCGTCCAATTTCTCCATCTGGAATTTCTCGGTTGATCCGCTTTCTTTAGTTGTCATCGTGATTCGCCGTGGGGTGAGCTACTCTCTGTACGGTTATGCGGTGATTCGGATCGCGCCGCTGGCCACCAATGTTAGACGGACCGGGAGGGTCGGCCGAGGATAAGGGGAGAGGTCTCCGGGGAGAGCCGTCTCCAGCGATCGTACAGACAAGTAACTTCCCCCCCCCACAGACGGACACCACACAAGGTTAGAGTTCAACGAGACTTTATATGCAATTCTTTAAGTTTACGATGGAATGGTACAAGGAGGTCTGGACTCAGGGGTCCCCTCGATTCTGGTCTCGGGTTTGGGAAAAGGGTAGCGGGACAGTCTTGTTACCAAAAAGATGGAAATAGCTCTCAATCCTCGAGCTCGGCGTTCTAGATGATCGGGCCGCGGCGGAGCCAGCAGGTCCCGAGATGGACGAAGGAAACGACGGTCCGCGGCGGAGCCAGCAGGTCCCGATGAAGATGATGGTTACAAACGGTCCGCGGCCACGCCAGCAGGTCCCGACGACGATGAAGGATATGAAGGTTGCGAAGGTTGCGGCAGCGCCAGCTGGCAAGACGATGGTGCACGAGACAGAGCTATGGCAGCGCCAGTAGTCCGTCAAGGATGAGTTCTTCTCTGCGTCTCTCGACTCCAAGATACAACTGCCTTCCTGCTCTGGAGCTGCCCCAGTTATAGGGCTGGTGTTCTTTGATGTCCGGACCTTCGCACTTGGAGGTCGGGAGGTCCGGGATGAGGGAGTCCAGACACCCAGCAGGGGGGTGGAGCCAGCGCCCGGGGAGGCGATGGGCGAGCGGCACTTGGCGGGGGAGAGCCATCGACACCTCTTTCCCCCATTGACTTGCCAAGTAGCCCGCTCACCTCCTGGGTGGATGGTGGTGCCGGGATGTCTGAGGCCGGGCCAGGCCCAGGGTTGAGGTCGATCGGGGGCCAGGCGGCCTCGTGGTGGAGTGTCCAAGATGGCGCCCAGGATGGGCGCGCAGGCCGGCAGTGGATCGGGCCCACGAGGTCGACATGTTCGAGGGTAGGGGTCCCTGAGGGGACGGAGGACGTGTAATGGTGGTGTGTGGTACCTGCGTGACCGGCTCGGGCCTGGTCGGGCCGGGGGAGAGCGGCCCTTCATGTGGCCTGTCCAACACACTCACACCATGGAAAGGAAAGGTACATGATGGTGTGCACTCTCACACCCACTCACACCAAGGAAAGCAAAGGTACGTGATGATGTGCACTCTCACACCCACTCACACCACGGAAAGCAAAGGTGCATGAAGGCGTACACCCTGCACACCCACTCACACAACGGAAAGCAAAGGTAAATGATGGCTTGCACCCAGCAAACCCACTCACAACAAGGAAAGCAAAGGTACGTGATGGTGTGCACTCTCACACCCACTCACACCACGGAAAGCAAAGGTACGTGATGGCATTCACCCTGCAAACCCACTCACACCACGGAAAGCAAAGGTACGTGATGGTGTGCACTCTCACACTCACTCACTCCACGGAAAGAAAAGGTACGTGATGGTGTGCACTCTCACACCCACTCACACGACCGAAAGCAAAGGTACGTGATGGTGTGCACCCTGCACACCCACTCACACCACGGAAAGCAAAGGTACGTGATGGTGTTCACTCTCACACCCACTCACACCACGGAAAGCAAAGGTACGTGATGACGTGCACCCTGCACACCCACTCACACCACGGAAAGCAAAGGTACGTGATGGTGTGCACACTGCACACCCACTCACACCACGGAAAGAAAAAGGTACATGATGGTGTGCACACTGCAAACCCACTCACACCACGGAAAGCAAAGGTACGTGAGGGTGTGTTCTCTCACACCCACTCACACCATGGAACGAAAAGGTACGTGATGGTGTGCACTCTCACACCCACTCACACCACGGAAAGAAAAGGTATGTGATGGTGTGCACCCTGCTCACCCACTCACACCACGGAAAAAAAAGGTACGTGATGGAGTGCATCCTGCACACCCACTCACACCACGGAAAGAAAAGGTACGTGATGGTGTGCACTCTCACACCCACTCACACCACGGAAAGAAAAGATACATGATGTTGTGCACCCTGCACACCCACTCACTCTAGGGAAAGCAAAGGTATGTGATGGTGTGCACCCTGCAAACCCACTCACACCATGGAAAGGAAAGGTACGTGATGGTGTGCACTCTCACACCCACTCACAGCACGGAAAGCAAAGGTACGTGATGGTGTGCACTCTCACATCCACTAACACCACGAAAGCAAAGGTACGTGATGGTGTGCACTCTCACACCCACTCACACAACGGAAAGCAAAGGTACGTGATGGTGTGCACTCTCACATCCTTTCACACCATGGAAAGCAAAGGTACGTGATGGTGTGCACCCTGCACACCCACTCACAACACGGAAAGAAAAGGCACGTGATGGTGTGCACTCTCACACCTACTCACACCACGGAAAGCAAAGGTACGTGATGGTGTGCACCCTGCACACCCACTCACACCACGGAAAGAAAAGGTACGTGATGGTGTGCACTCTCACACCCACTCACACCATGGAAAGAAAAGGTACGTGATGGTGTGCACTCTCACACCCACTCACACCACGGAAAGCAAAGGTACGTGATGGTGTGCACCCTGCACACCCACTCACAACACGGAAAGAAAAGGCACGTGATGGTGTGCACTCTCACACCCACTCACACCGCGGAAAGCAAAGGTACGTGATGATGTGCACCCTGCAAACCCACTCACATCACGGAAAGCAAAGGTACGTGATGGTGTGCACTCTGACACACACTAACACCACGGAAAGCAAAGGTACGTGATGGTGTGCACTCTCTCACCCACTCACATCACGGAAAGAAAACGTATGTGATGGTGTGCACCCTGCAAACCCACTCACACCATGGAAAGGAAAGGTACGTGATGGTGTGCACCCTGCAAACCCACTCACACCATGGAAAGGAATCTTACAAATGGTGTGCACTCTCACACTCACTCAAACCACGGAAAGCAAAGGTACGTGATGGTGTGCACTCTCACACCTACTCACACCACAGAAAGCAAAGGTACGTGATGATGTGCACCCTGCAAACCCACTCACACCATGGAAAGGAAAGGTACGTGATGGTGTGCACTCTCACACCCACTCACACCACGGAAAGCAAAGGTACGTGATGGTGTGCACCCTGCAAACCCACTCACACCATGGAAAGCAAAGGTACGTGATGGTGTGCACTCTCACACCCTCTCACTCCACGGAAAGCAAAGGTACGTGATGGTGTGCACCCTGCACACCCACTCACACCATGGAAAGCAAAGGTACGTGATGGTGTGCACTCTCACACCCACTCACACCACGGAAAGCAAAGGTACGTGATGGTGTGCACCCTGCACACCCACTCAAACCATGGAAAGCAAAGGTACGTGATGGTGTGCACTCTCACACCCACTCACAGCACTGAGAGCAAAGGTACGTGATGCGCAATGGAAAGAGGGCGAGGCCGGTGAATTCCAGACCCAGGGCCCGCGTCAGGACGCATCGACGGCTCGCACCTGCACCCGCCCCTTGTGATCGGGTTGCATATTTCTTACATTGTTTCTCAGTTTTGTCAAAACTACAGACGTCGATGGAAAATCGTGCAGAAAAAACAGAATTTGTCATTCATTTCTGGGTGTTGTTTTCTGTGAAACGCCCTTTGGGGATAATTTCTAACCTTTTTTAACTTTATGTTCGCAAAGTTGTGGCGCTCGTCATGTTTGTGACAGCACACGTCTGCTGACGGCTCTGTGCTCCTTGGCGCCCCTGGTTCTTGCCCAGAGAGGGTCCATGGCAGTCCTGGGCAGTGTCTGCGAGAGGGCCCAGCTGGCAGGAAATGACGTGGTGATGGGGTGAGATCCCCGATGAATAGATGAGTGTGCCCTGCTGCCCCTCCCAGACACAGTGTGTCACTCACGGCTGCTTCTGAAGGGTGTGGGGGCGACCCCGAGGGCGGTAAATACCTTGTGAGGGGCCCCTGGCTGCGCCAACCACTCGCTGAACCCCTTTGTAAAAGGCGGGGTGCAGTCCTCACCAACCAGTGCAGCATGAAGCGCGGAGCCGGCCCCTCCGGCCACAGAATCTGAGGTGGAGCGCTAATCCGAGGCAGGAATGGACCAGTTCGCACTGGAACAGGACGAGCTCTCAGCAGCTGGTGTGAGAAGAGAGCGCCAGTGGCGTGTGGCCTTCAGGGTTGAGGGCACTGCGGACGTCGGGCCCTGAGGACTAGGTGCACCGGTGATGTGTGGCCCTAAGGACTGAGTGCACCGGTGAAGTGTTGCCCTAAGGACTGAGTGAACCGGTGATGTGTGGCCCTAAGGACTGAGTTCAAGGGTGCTGTGTGGCCCTAAGGACTGAGTGCACGGGTGATATGTGGCCCTAAGGACTGAGTGCACCAGTGATGTGTGGCCCTAAGGACTGAGTGCACCGGTGAAGTGTTGCCCTAAGGACTGAGTGCACCAGTGATGTGTGGCCCTAAGGACTGAGTTCAAGGGTGATGTGTGGCCCTAAGGACTGAGTGCGCCGGTGATGTGTGGCCCTAAGGACTGAGTTCAAGGGTGCTGTGTGGCCCTAAGGACTGAGTTCAAGGGTGCTGTGTGGCCCTAAGGACTGAGTGCACGGGTGAAGTGTTGCCCTAAGGACTGAGTGCACCAGTGATGTGTGGCCCTAAGGACTGAGTGCACGGGTGATGTGTGGCCCTAAGGACTAAGTGCACCAGTGATGTGTGGCCCTAAGGACTGAGTGCACCGGTGAAGTGTTGCCCTAAGGACTGAGTGCACCAGTGATGTGTGGCCCTAAGGACTGAGTGCACCGGTGAAGTGTTGCCCTAAGGACTAGGTGCACCAGTGATGTGTGGCCCTAAGGACTGAGTGCACCGGTGAAGTGTTGCCCTAAGGACTGAGTGCACCAGTGATGTGTGGCCCTAAGGACTGAGTTCAAGGGTGCTGTGTGGGTGCTGTGTGGCCCTAAGGACTGAGTGCACCGGTGAAGTGTTGCCCTAAGGACTGAGTGCACCAGTGATGTGTGGCCCTAAGGACTGAGTGCACGGGTGATGTGTGGCCCTAAGGACTGAGTGCACCAGTGATGTGTGGCCCTAAGGACTGAGTGCACCGGTGAAGTGTTGCCCTAAGGACTGAGTGCACCAGTGATGTGTGGCCCTAAGGACTGAGTTCAAGGGTGATGTGTGGCCCTAAGGACTGAGTGCGCCGGTGATGTGTGGCCCTAAGGACTGAGTTCAAGGGTGCTGTGTGGCCCTAAGGACTGAGTTCAAGGGTGCTGTGTGGCCCTAAGGACTGAGTGCACGGGTGAAGTGTTGCCCTAAGGACTGAGTGCACCAGTGATGTGTGGCCCTAAGGACTGAGTGCACGGGTGATGTGTGGCCCTAAGGACTGAGTGCACCAGTGATGTGTGGCCCTAAGGACTGAGTGCACCGGTGAAGTGTTGCCCTAAGGACTGAGTGCACCAGTGATGTGTGGCCCTAAGGACTGAGTGCACCGGTGAAGTGTTGCCCTAAGGACTGAGTGCACCAGTGATGTGTGGCCCTAAGGACTGAGTGCACCGGTGAAGTGTTGCCCTAAGGACTGAGTGCACCAGTGATGTGTGGCCCTAAGGACTGAGTGCACCGGTGAAGTGTTGCCCTAAGGACTGAGTGCACCAGTGATGTGTGGCCCTAAGGACTGAGTGCACCGGTGATGTGTGGCCCTAAGGACTGAGTGCACCGGTGAAGTGTTGCCCTAAGGACTGAGTTCAAGGGTGCTGTGTGGCCCTAAGGACTGAGTGCACGGGTGATATGTGGCCCTAAGGACTGAGTTCAAGGGTGCTGTGTGGCCCTAAGGACTGAGTGCACCGGTGAAGTGTGGCCCTAAGGACTGAGTGCACGGGTGATGTGTGGCCCTATGGACTGAGAGCACCGGTGATGTGTGGCCCTTAGCACTGAGTGCAAGGGTGCTGTGTGGCCCTAAGGACTCGGTGCACCAGTGACAAGTGGCCCTGAGGACTGAGTGCACCGGTGATGTGTGGCCCTAAGGACTGAGTTCAAGGGTGCTGTGTGGCCCTAAGGACTGAGTGCACCAGTGATGTGTGGCCCTAAGGACTGAGTGCACCGGTGATGTGTGGCCCTAAGGACTGAGTTCAAGGGTGCTGTGTGGCCCTAAGGACTGAGTGCACGGGTGATGTGTGGCCCTAAGGACTGAGTGCACCGGTGATGTGTGGCCCTTAGCACTGAGTGCAAGGGTGCTGTGTGGCACTAAGGAATCGGTGCACCAGTGACAAGTGGCCCTGAGGACTGAGTGCACCGGTGATGTGTGGCCCTAAGGACTGAGTTCAAGGGTGATGTGTGGCCCTAAGGACTGAGTGCGCCGGTGATGTGTGGTCCTAAGGACTAAGTGCACAGGTGAAGTGTTGCCCTAAGGACTGAGTGCACGGGTGATGTGTGGCCCTAAGGACTGAGTGCACCGGTGAAGTGTTGCCCTAAGGACTGAGTGCACCAGTGATGTGTGGCCCTAAGGACTGAGTGCACCGGTGATGTGTGGCCCTAAGGACTGAGTTCAAGGGTGCTGTGTGGCCCTAAGGACTGAGTGCACGGGTGCTGTGTGGCCCTAAGGACTGATTGCACTGGTGATGTGTGGCCCTAAGAACTGAGTGCAAGGGTGATGTGTGGTCCTGAGAACTAGGGTGATCCGGTGACGTGTTGCCCTTAGGATTGATTGTGTCAGTGATGTGTGGTCCTAAGAAATGAGTGCACCGGTGACGTGTGGCCCTGAGGACTGAGTACATCAGTGACCTGTGGCCCTAAGGACTAGGTGCACCAGTAATGTGTGGCTCTGAGGACTGAGTGCACTAGTGATATATGTCCCTAAGGACTGAGTGCAAGGGTGCTGTTTGGTCTTAAAAACTGAGTGTACAATTGGCGTGTGGCCTTGAGGAATGAGTGTACAAGTGACATGTGGCCCTGAGGACTAGGTACATCAGTGACATGTGGCCCTGAGGACTGAGTGCACCAGTGACGTGTGGCTCTGAGGACTAAGTGCACTGGTGATTTGTGGCCCTAAGGACTGAGTGCACCTGAGATGTCTGGCCCTGACGACTGTGGGTGAAAGGGTGATGTGTGGTCCTAAGAACAGTGTTGGACTTGGCCCTTTTGGCAGGTTCACCCCGAAACTTTTTGCATTCTCCTAGCCTGTTTCTGTAACCTGGTGTTGGTGATTCTAGACCTCTGCGCACTTTACCACTGTGTCCCAGTGTAAAGTGTGTGCCCCCTCTGAGGGCATGTGGTGAGAGTGGCCTGCCCTCCCATAGGAATGCATGGGGGATATGTGTGTCCATGGTAATTCCTGGTATGAGAGGAGTGCAGGGGCAAGTTTAGTATGTATGAACTCATGAGAATAAATGCTGCGCAATGGTGTGTGCAGATTTATGGTGACTGGTGGAGAAATGCCACTTTTAGAAGTTGGCATTTCTGTGTGACTGCTTGCCTGATTTGATTTGCATGTCTGGCTTGTGATTGACAAGTGCTGAATGATGTGGGTGGCTCCAGGAGCCAGGATGGGTCTGCCCAGTGGTGAATGGGGAGATCTGCATGTAGATGGGAGGGAGGAGTTGCACCTGGGACCTGTATAGTGCTGTGCCTTTACTTTCACAATGCTGGCTCCTCCCCCTGCGGCGTGTCTGAGCACCTAGCCCCCACCTGACAAAGGAGAGAGAAGCTGAGCACAACAAAGTGATCCAAAGCCCCCCATTACTAGTTCGGACCGGTATCCCCCCAGCCCTGTGCTGTGACACAAAGGTTTTTTCAAATATAAACATAGGGGCTGTGTCCCCATAAAATTGTGCAGTCTTGGTTCCTGATTCCTGGGGGGGCGTGCTGCTGCTGGGGCCCAGGAGGACCTGCCAGGTGGTCTGCCTCCCTGGGCTCAGCTCTGCCCCTGGGACCTTTTTGTTCCATTTCTTTTCCAGGACTTTAATCCTAGCGCCTGGAAGTGCGATTTATCTGTGGAGGAGTGCTTATGGGGTCCCCTGGCAGCATGGGGCTGCGAGCGTCTTCGGAGGAATCCCGACGTAGAGAGTCCCCTGCAATTTTGATTTCATCAAGGGAGTCTACCCCTCCTTTCCGCCTTGCTAGTTATGCCTAATGCAGGTGCCCACCCCGCTCATTTGATCCTCATGACGGGTGCCCACCCCGCTTATGCGTAGGTTATGGCGGGTGCCCACCCTGCACTTGCCTTGGTGAGAGCGGGTGCCCACCCCGCATTCGCGCTGAAAAGGAAAATTCACCGCAGCAGCCCCGATCGTTGAGCGGAAGTCCGGCACGTTTGCCCAACCTAGGGCGGAGCCTGCTCCGGAAAGAGGAAGTCCAGCGAGGCAGCCAGAGCAGTGGAGATCAGTACGGGGCTCCCGTGCTGAAGGGAAGCCCCGCGTGTGCTGAAGGGTGAAGGAGAAGTGCGGCTGTCATTAGCGAAGCCCCCTGGCGTGGAGGAGAGCTCCGTGTCCCAATGCATTTGTGAAGATGAAGCGGAGGGGGCCCGAGGCACACTGTTGGTGTCTGCCCCCGCCGCGTTAGAGTCCCGCCGACGTCTCGAGCCTCGCAGGCTCCCCATCCGAGTCCCGGGTCCCAGGAGGGGGCCCGGGTGAAGCAAAGAGCGAAAACCGACAAGAGAGGAGCTCCAAGCCAGTGAGTGGAGCTCAAGGTAGTCCCTGTTGGGCAGCACAGAGTCAGAGCGGTCCCGACTGGCAGCGGGCCGCTCCAACGTTTGGCATCCTTATTCTAAGAGCCTAGATGGTTCCAACACTCCGGGCATAGTTGTTTCCAGGGCCAGAGGGTCCCATGATTGCCCCAGTTGGACATGATTAATTCAGGAGCCAGTGCGCTCCATGGGGGCATATTGATTTCCAGAGCGTGTGGCTCCAACGATGGCCTCAATTGTTTAGGAAGGCCCAGAGGGGCCCATTCTTTTATTGTTGGGCACATTGTATTAAAGGGCACAGTGGTGCCAGGCCTCATTTGGAGATTCCCAGCTGCCCAGCAAGTAGTGGGCAGCTGCAACGTTTAGGCCATTGGTTTCTTTGGGGGACATGTGTTATAAGCTAGGAGTGAGACGCACTCCCTCGCCTCATCCCTTCACAGCTGCGCAGCGGTTAGTTCCATCTGCTACGTTTAGGCCTGCGCAAAGTGCGCACCCTTGACTTTCGCTGCTTTGGCAGAGCGCCCTGACTTTTGTGACACACGGCATTTGAGCCCCTTTTCGAGTTGGCCAGGAGGACTGCTAGGATTATAGGGCGCCAGGCCCTAGGGTGATTATGAGGTGCTAGGAAATGTAATGTATGTAGTATGATTACACACCCGGTTCTGATACCTCTAAATGTAGTTGTATGATTATGAGGTTGTTTTGCATGTTCTGGTTTATGCTAGTGAGATTATGTTTCACTGTGTGATTTAAGCCTCTAATGTGAGTTATGCTTAGGAGGTTAGGGTATAATGTGTTTAGACTTATGAGAGGATTGCATAATGTGTTTATGCTGGTGAGGTAGGCGCGGAATGTAATTCAGGCCTGATGTGATACTGTGCATAATGTAGTTTATATTGCAGGCTGATGCTGAGTACAGTGATTACCAGTGGTTACTGGTTGTACGTTTATGATCTGTTTTACTTTTACCAAGTTCGCTTTGTGATGGCTCTGACGGTGGCCCAGTGGGCGCTGTCAGGTGTATACAATCCCTTGTAGATATGACCCAGTGCCAGGTGCCACAGTGTATATTGTGTGATTACTATTCTAATGTGTTATGAAAATACAAAGGCTATTTTTGATATAACCTTGTGTGGAGTTCCTTTTGTGGGGGGCCTTGGATGTTGTTGCTGGGGGTGCGTGCGCAAATGCTTTACACATGGCCACCGGGATAAGCCTGACGGCTCGTGCCAAGCTACCAAGGGGGTGAGCAGGGGTTATCTTTGGCGTGTAACTCCCCAGCCCTGACTAGAGTGGTGGTCTCTACCTGGCTTTGGCGCAAGCCTTAGCCAACCAGACATCCAATTTCTAACAAACAAACTGTACTGGTGCTGTGTGGCCCTAAGGACTGAGTGCACGGGTGATGTGTGGCCCTGAGGCCTGAGTGCACAGGTGATGTGTGGCCCTAAGGATTGAGTGCACGGGTGATGTGTGGCTCTGACGACTGTGGGTAAATGGGTGATGTGTGGTCCTAAGAACAGAGTGTAGCAGTGATGTATGTCCCTAAGGAATGAGTGCACAAGAGATGTGTGGTCCTAAGGACTAAGTGCAAGGGTGCTGTGTGACCCTAAGGACTGAGTGTACTAGTGACATGTGGCCCTGAGGACTAAGTGCACCAGTGACGTGTGGCCCTAAGGACTGAGTGTACCATTGGCCTGTGGCTCTAAGGACTGAGTGCACTGGTGCTGTGTGGTCCTAAGAACTGAGTGTGCCAGTGACGTGTGGCCCTGACGACTGTGGGTGAATGGGTGATGTGTGGTCCTAAGAAACGGGTGTACCAGAGATATATGACCCTATGGGCAGAGTGCAAGGGTGCTGTGTGGTCCTACGAACTGAGTGCACTGGTGATGTGTGGCCCTGACGACTGTGGGTGAATGGGTGATGTCTGGCCCTAAGGACTGAGTGTGTCATTGGCGTGTGGCCTTGAGGAATGAGTGTACTAGTTACATGTGGCTCTGAGGACTAGGTACATCAGTGACGTGTGGCCCTGAGGACTGAGTGCACCAGTGACGTGTGGCTCTGAGGACTGAGTGTGCTGGTGCTGTGTGTTGCTGAGGACTGAGAGCATCAATGATGTGTGGCCCTAAGAACTGAGTGTACCAGTGACGTGTGGACTTCAGGGTTGAGTGCACTACGGACATCGGGCCGTGAGGGCTGAGTGCACCATTGACACATGGCCCTGAGGTCTGAGTGCACAAGTGATGTGTGGCCCTAAGGACTGAGTGCACGGGTGATGTGTGGCATTAAGAACTAGGGTGAACCGGTGACGTGTGGCCCTGAGGATTGATTGTGTCAGTGATGTGTGGTCCTAAGAACTGAGTGCATGGATGATGTGTGGCCCTGACGACTGTGGGTGAATGGTTGATGTGTGGTCCGAAGAACTGAGTGTACCAGTGATGTATGTCCCTAAAGACTGAGTGCACAGGTGATGTGTGGTCCTAAGAACTGAGTGTACCACTGATGTATGTCCCTAAAGACTGAGTGCACAGGTGATGTGTGGTCCTAAGAACTGAGTGTACCAGTGATATATGTCCCTAAAGACTGAGTGCACAGGTGATGTGTGGTCCTAGGAACTGAGTATACTAGTGATGCGTGGCCTTGAGGATTGAGTGCACTGGTGCTGTGTGTCGCTGAGGACTGAGTGCGCCAATGATGTGTGGCCCTGAGAACCAGGGTGAACCAATGACATGTGGCCCTGAGGATTGATTGTGTCAGTGATGTGTGGCCCTGAGGACTGAGTGCACTGGTGAAGTATGGCCCTGAGGACTGAGTGTCCTGGTGCCGTGTGGCCCTATGGACTAAGTGCATTGGTGATGTGCGACCCTGAGGGCTGAGTGCGCTGGTGACGTGTGGCTTTGAGGACTGAGTGCACCGGTGAAATGTGGCCCTGAGGAGTAATTATGCTGGTGATATGTGGCCCTGAGAACTGAGTGGTTTGGTGACGTGTGGTCCTGAGGATTGAGTGTGCTGGTGATGTGCAGACCTGAGGGTTAAGTTCACCAGTGACGTGTGGCACTGTGGACTGAGTGCATGAATGACGAGTGGCCCTGAAGCCTAGGTGCACCAGTGATGTGTGTTCCTATGGACCAAGTGCATCGGTGAAGTGTGGCCTTGTGTACTGAGTGAATTGATGATGTGTGGCCCTGAGGACTGAGTGCACCAGTCATGTGTGACCTTGAGGATTGAGTACATCAGAGACGTGTGACCCTGAGGACTTAGTGCACCAGTGACGTGTGACTCTGAGGAGTCCACTGGTGCTGTGTGTTTCTGAGGACTGAGAGGACCAGTGATGTGTGGCCCTGAGAACTAGGGTGAACCGGTGATGTGTGGCCCTAAGAACTAGGTGCATGGGCAATGTGTGGTCCTAAGAACTGAATGCACCGGATGTGTGTGGCTCTGAGGACTGGGGTGCATCGGTGATTTGTGATCCTAAGAATTGAGTGTACCAGCGACGTGTGGCCTTCAGGGTTGAGTGCACTACGGACATCGGGCCCTGAGGACTGAGTGCACCAGTGACAAGTTGCCCTGAGGGCTGATTGCACCAGTGATGTGTGGCCCTAAGGACTGAGTGCCCAGGTGATGTGTGGCCCTGAGAACTAGGGGGAACCGGTGACTTGTTAATGTTAATGTTAAATGGACTTGTACCGCGCACAGCTGCCCCAGCCAAGGGGCGTTCCGGCGCTTGCTGTAAGAAGTGTGTCAGTAAAGAGTGTTAGTTCTGTCACAGTGAGGTCGTTGTACATTAGCAGAAAAGGTGGGTTTTTATCGCTTTCCTGAAAGGTAGAAGTTCTTCAATTTTTCGAATATGGATAGGGAGTCCATTCCAAAGTCTTGCGGTGAGGTGTCTAAATGACCTACCGCCCATTCTTGCCAGTTTGAAGTGGGGTACTACTGCCGGGTTCTGTCCTTCTGAACGCAGCGTACGTCGGGGAACGTACGATGTGAGGAGGGAACTTAGCATGGGGGGAGAGGCAGTTTTAAGGATTTTGAACGCCAAACAAAGGGTTTTGTAATGGATCCTTTTTTCAACAGGAAGCCAATGAAGTTTCAAAAGGACAGTAGACACTGACTTGTAGCGTGGGAGACGGGTTAGCGCTCTTGCTGCAGCGTTCTGGACTCGCTGGAGCCTCGCTTTCTCTGCTACGTTTGCCCCTAACAAGAGAGAGCTGGCGTAGTCTAGTCTAGACAGGATTGCTGACTGCACCACAATTGGGCGGGTTTGGTGGTCAAAGAACTTAAGGATGGGTCTAAGGTTGCGTGAGATACCAAAACAGGTAGCTGCTACCCTTTTGGTATGGAGAGTGAAAGACAGCTCGGTGTCCATTCAGACTCCCAAGTTTCTTACGTGGTCTCTACATTCGGGAGGTTGGTCGAGAGTTTCTGGCCACCAATTGTTTCCCCAGGTCGTTGTTTCTTTTCCCACCAGTAACACTTCCGTTTTTCCAGCGTTCAGCTGGAGACAGTTTGTTGCCCTGAGGATTGGATGTGTCAGTGATGTGTGGTCCTAAGAACTGAGTGCACCGGTGACGTGTGGCCCTGACGACTGTGGGTAAATGGGTGTTGTGTGGTCCTAAGAACAGAGTGTACCACTGATGTATGTCCCTAAGGACTGAGTGCAAGGGTGCTGTGTGGTCCTAAAAACTGAATGTACCATTGGTGTGTGGCCTTGAGGAATGCGTGTACTAGTGACATGTGGCCCTGAGGACTGAGTACATCAGTGACGTGTGGCCCTGAGGACTGAGTGCACCAGTGACGTGTGGCTCTGAGGACTGAGTGCCCTGGTGCTGTGTGTTGCTGAGGACTGAGAGCACCACTGATGTGTGGCTCTGAGGACTGAGTGCCCTGGTGCTGTGTGTTGCTGAGGACTGAGAGCACCACTGATGTGTGGCCCTGAGAACTAGGGTTAATCAGTGATGTGTTGTCTTGAGGACTGAGTGCACTGGTGATGTGCGACCCTGAGGGCTGAGTGCGCTGGTGATGTGTGGCTTTGAGGACTGAGTGCACCAGTGAAATGTGGCCCTGAGGAGTAATTATGCTGGTGATATGTGGCCCTGAGGACTGAGTGGTTCAGTGACATGTGGTCCTGAGGATTGAGTGTGCTGGTGATGTGCAGACCTGAGGGATAAGTTCACCAGTGACGTGTGGCCATGCGGACTGAGTGCACAAATGACGTGGCGCTGAGGACTAGGTGCACCGGTGATGCGTGTTCCTGTGGACCAAGTGCATCAGTGAAATGTGGCCTTGAGTACTGAGTGAATTGTTGATGTGTGGTACTGAGGACTAAGTGTACCGGTGACGTGTGGCCCTGAGGACTAAGTGCACCAGTCATGTGTGACCTTAAGGACTGGGTGCAGCAGTGACGTGTGACCCTGTTTTTCTGTTGTTGACGGGGATCCATCTGAACATCTTGCGGCGCATGCGTAGCGTGTGGAAGCAGGAAGAGGACACTGCCTCGACCTGCCGCTTCATAGTGAGTTGGCTGTCCAGGGTGATGCTGAGGTTTCGGGTGCGGTCTGAAGGGGTCGCTTTGAGCATGGTCTGCAGGGGTCACGGAGGGTGCGGACTGCAGGGGTTGCGTACAGCATGGTCTGCAGGGGTCGCGTCCGGTGGTGAAGTGTGGCTCACTGGTTAGAGCGGCAGACCCTGATGCAGAGATCTGACCCGGGACCAGTGTTCAATTCCCGTCGCGGCAGGGTCTTGGGCTCAATGTCCGTGGACCCGATAATTCTCACCACGGTGCCTACTCTAATCATGGGTCCCACTTTGCAAATCTGGGCAATAGCTTGCTTAATCTCCACACCGGCCCTAATCGCTAAGGATGCCTGGCTTCACCTTGGGGTGCCCAGGAGTGGCTTCCTCACAGGAACAGGCCAGGATGGGTTCCTCAGCGGTACAGCAAAGGGACACGCTGGCAGGTGTAACCAGGCGCTTTATAAGCTCAGTTACTACTATTACTACTACTCTGCAGGAGTCGCATCGAGTGTGGTCTGCAGGGATTGTGTTGGGTGCGGCCTGCAGGGTCGCGTCAAGCACGGTCTGCAGGGGGTCACGTCAGTCCATTTGTAGTGGCCACAGGTGTCCTCGCTGGGTGAGGTGTTATTTCTGAATAATGAAGGTGTGTTTGTGTTCTAATGATTGTGAGTACAACAGCTGTTTAAGACCAGTGTTATCATCTCACTGAGACGCCAGATTCCGCCCAATGCTTATGTACACCTGGCACTGCCATGTCACAAGGTAGCATATCAAAACACACAAGATGATGGACGAAATGATGCACAACGGCAAAACATTCACCCCAGTCATAGATCTGGGTTTAATCCATCGTTCTTTAGCCCACTCTGCCACCCTAGTTCAGATAGTGCCATTTGCAAATCAGTCTTGACCCTGTACCTCATAGGAATAGTCCAGCACGAACTGCCAAGCCATGTCTTCCCTGGACCGGAATCAAGCATCCTAGGACTGGTTTCTGGCTATCAGCCGTCTTCAACCAGGATATCTTGACTCCAGTGGGGTAGTGAGCAAGGGACCCACATCTGGGCCTACAAGGTACCTTACAAGGTAGCTTATCTCCAGTGATAAGGGAGAAGCTCTGTCAAAGTGATGGGGATGAACGTGGGGTCTGCTCCAAGCTTGTGACGGGCTGGGTGCGAGTCAGGCCACAGTAAGCGACAAGGATTGAGCGCAAGGTCTGGCCGAAGCAGGAGATGGAGGCTGGATGCAGGGTCTGGACAAAGCAGGTGATGGAGGCTGGATGCAGGGTATGGACAAAACAGGAGATGAAGGCTGGATGTAGGGTCTGGACAAACCAGGTGATGGAGGCTGGATGCAGGATCTGGACAAAGCAGGTGAAGGAAGCTGGGCACTGGCTCCCGCAAAGCAGGTAATAGAGGTTAGATGCAGGGTCTGGACAAAGCAGGTGAAGGAGCTGGATGCAGGGTCTGGACAAAGCAGGTAATAGAGGTTAGATGCAGGGTCTGGACAAAGAGGGTAATAGAGGTTAGATGCAGGGTCTGGACAAAGCAGTTGAAGGAGGCTGGATGTAGGGTCTGGACAAAGCAAGTGAAGGAGCTGGATGCAGGGTCTGGATAAAGCAGGTAATGGAGGCTGAAGGAAAGGTCTTGACAAACCAGGTGGCGGAGGCTGGAGGAAGGGTCTGGACAAAGCAGGTGATGGAGGCTGGATGCAGGGTCTGGATAAAGCAGGTGATGGAGGGTAGATGCAGGGTCTGGACAAAGCAGGCGAAGGTGGCTGGATGTAGGGTATGGATAAAGCAGGCAATGGAGGCTGGATGTAGGGTCTGGACAAACCAGGTGAAGGAGGCTGGATGCAGGGTATGGACAAAGCAGGCGATGGAGGCTGGATGTAGGGTCTGGACAAAGCAGGTGAGGGAGGCTGGATGTAGGGTCTGGACAAACCAGGTGATGGAGACTGGATGCAGGGTCTGGACAAACCAGGTGATGGAGGCTGGATGTAGGGTCTGGACAAAAAAGGTGATGGAGGCTGGATGTAGGGTATGGACAAAGCAGGCGATGGAGGCTGGCTGCAAGCTCTTGCAAAGCAGGTAATGGAGGCTGGAGGTAGGGTCTGGACAAACCAGGTGATGGAGGCTGGATGCAGGGTCTGGACAACCAGGTGATGGAGGCTGGATGTGGGGTCTGGACAAACCAGGTGATGGAGGCTGGATGTAGGGTATGGACAAAGCAGGCGAATGAGGCTGGATGTAGGTATGGACAAAACAGGCGATGGAGGCTGGATGTAGGGTCTGGACAAACCAGTTGATGGAGGCTGATGCAGGGTCTGGACAAACCAGGTGATGGAGGCTAGATGCAGGGTCTGGACAAACCAGGTGATGCAGGCTGAAGGAAGGGTCTGGACAAACCAGTTGACGGAGGCTGGATGTAAGCATGGGCGGAAAATCCGTTTCGCTCGCGGATTTTGCGGATTTTCGGTAAATTCGCAATCCGCGAGATTCGCGAATCTCCCGCAAAATCCGCAAATCCGTGAGCAGCGGATTTTATGGCTTGCTCGCACTGTTCGCGTGAGTTCGCGGCTTCCCAGTACAACTTCGCGCCCCGCGAATAAGCGCAAAATTGCAGAAATACGATCTTAGCAAAACTGAAACTACTTACCAGGTTCAAAAGTTCAGGCTCATCATTAGTAGCCATTTCCTGTAGTGCTTCCTGAGGGGCCCCTCCAGAGTTCAGTTGCCAGTTGCAACTATTATGTGACCCTGCTCTGAACCTCAGAATAGTTACACATATGCCACAAAGGTCCTGAATTACAGCTAAGGGAGACAAGCAGGAGCCAGGCTGGAAGTTCAAATCCATTAATCAGCCCCTAATTCATTATTGTCAGTTGGGGCAGGGCAGGTGTTGTAACTAATTTTGCAACAATGAAAGCACTTAGCAAGTGCAAAAGATCACTAATCAGGAAGCACTAAGGAAGCAGGTGCCAGCTAAAAAAATATTCTGTGACACATTAATCAGCCCCAAATTAATTCAGGTCACTTGAGGCAGGGAAGGTGTGCTTGCTTTGCCACAATAATGTACACTGACTGGACAACCAGAGGGTGCTGTGATGAAACAGAGGGTGGCATGGGTGTGCCAGAGGGGGGCATGAGTAGTCAGAGAGTGGCAGTGGTGACAGAGAGTGGCAGTGATGAAGAAGAGTGTCCCAAACAGGCTGGACACGTAGAAACAACAAGTTCGCGAAACTTGCGACCCGACAGGTAAGTTCGCGTTTTGCAAAATTGTACAAAACCCTCGCGAACTGGCAGAAACCCGCGCGAACACAAAAAAAAATCCGCAAATTCGCGAGAATTTGCGGATTTTGCGGATTGCGAGTTCGCAAATCCGCAAAATTCGCGAACGCGAGATTCGCAAAATTCGCCCATGCTTAGCTGGATGCAGGGTCTGGACAAATCAGGTGATGGAGGCTGGATGTAGGGTCTGGACAAACCAGGTGATAGAAGCTGGATGCAGAGTCTAGACAAAGCAGGTGATGGAAGCTGGATGTGGGGTCTGGACAAACCAGGTGATGGAGGCTGGATGCAGGGTCTGGACAAACCAGGTGATGGAGGCTGGATGTGGGGTCTGGACAAACCAGGTGATGGAGGCTGGATGTAGAGTATTGACAAAGCAGGCGAATGAGGCTGGATGCAGGGTATGGACAACGCAGGCGATGGAGGCTGGATGTAGGGTCTGGACAAACCAGGTGATGGAGGCTGGATGTAGGGTCTGGACAAACCAGGTGATGCAGGCTGAAGAAAGGGTCTGGACAAACCAGGTGACGGAGGCGGATGCAGGGTCTGGACAAAGCAGGTGATGGAGGGTAGATGCAGGGTCTGGACAGAGCAGGTAAGGGAGGCTGGATGTAGGGTCTGGAAAAACCAGGTGATTGAGGCTGGATGCAGGATCAGGACAAACCAGATTATGGAGGCTGAATGCAGGGTCTGGACAAACAGGTGATGGAGGGTAGATGCAGGGTCTGGACAAAGCAGGTGATGAATGCTGGATGTAGGTTCTGGACAAACCCAGGTGATGAAGGCTGGATGCAGGGTCTGGACAAACCAGGTGATGGAGGCTGGATGTAGGGTCTGGACAAACCAGGTGATGGAGGCTGGATGTAGGGTCTGGACAAACCAGGTGATGGAGGCTGGATGCAGGGTCTGGACAAACCAGGTGATGGAGGCTGGATGTAGGGTCTGGACAAACCAGGTGATGGAGGCTGGATGTAGGGTCTGGACAAAGCAGGGGATGGAAGCTCGGAGCAAGCTCTCGCAAAGCAGGTAATGGAGGCTGGATGTAGGGTGTGGAAAAAACCAGGTGATGGAGGCTGGATGCAGGGTATGGACATAGCAGGCGATGGAGGCTGGATGCAGGATCTGGACAAACCAGGTGATGGAGGCTGGATGCAGGATCTGGACAAACCAGGTGATGGAGGGTAGATGCAGGGTCTGGACAAAGCAGGTTATGAATGCTGGATGTAGGGTCTGGACAAACCAGGTGATGGAGGCTGGATGCAGGGTCTGGACAAACCAGGTGATGGAGGATGGATGTGGGGTCTGGACAAACCAGGTGATGGAGGCTGGATGCAGGGTCTGGACAAACCAGGTGATGGAGTCTGGGTGTGTGGTCTGGACAAACCAGGTGGTGGAGGCTGAAGGAAGGGTCTGGACAAACCAGGGGACGGAGGCTGGATGCAGGGTCTGGACAAAGCAGGTGATGGAGGCTGGATGCAGGGTCTGGACAAACCAGGTGATGGAGGCTGGATGCAGGGTCTGGACAAACCAGGTGATGGAGGCTGGATGTAGGGTCTGAACAAACCAGGTGATGGAGGCTGGATGTAGGGTCTGGAAAAACCAGGTGATGCAGGCTGAAGGAAGGGTCTGGACAAACCAGGTGACGGAGGCGGATGCAGGGTCTGGACAAAGCTGTTGATGGAGGGTAGATGCCGGGTCTGGACAAAGCAGGTAATGGAGGCTGGCTGTAGGGTGTGGAAAATCCAGGTGATGGAGGATGGATGCAGGGTCTGGTCAAAGCAGATGATGGAAGCTGGATGCAGGATCTGGACAAACCAGGTGATGGAAGCTGGATGTAGGGTCTGGACAAACCACGTGATGGAGGGTGAAGGAAGGGTCTTGACAAACCATGTGATGGAGGCTGGATGCAGGGTCGGGACAACGCAGGTGACGGAGGCTGTATGCAGGGTCTGGACAAACCAGGTGATGGAGGCTGGATGTAGGGTCTGGACAAAGCAGGTGATGGAAGCTCGGCGCAAGCTCTTGCAAAGCAGGTAATGGAGGCTGGATGCAGGGTATGGACAAAGCAGGCGATGGAGGCTGTTGGTGTAGGGTCTGGACAAACCAGGTGATGGAGGCTGGATGCAGGATCTTGACAAACCAGGTGATGGAGGCTGGATGCAGGGTCTGGACAAACCAGGTGATGGAGGCTGGATGTAGGGTCTGGACAAACCAGGTGATGGAGGCTGGATATAGGGTCTGGACAAACCAGGTGGTGGAGGCTGGATGCAGGGTCTGGACAGGTTATGGAGGCTGGATGTTGGGTCTGGACAAAGCAGGTGAAGGAAGCTGGGCGCTGGCTCTCGCAAAGCAGGTAATGGAGGGTAGATGCAGGGTCTGGACAAAGCAGGTGATGGAGGGTAGATGCAGGGTCTGGACAAAGCAGGTGATGGAGGCTGGATGCAGGGTCTGGACAAACCAGGTGATGGAGGCTGGATGCAAGGTCTGGACAAACCAGGTGATGGAGGCTGGATGTAGTGTCTGCACAAACCAGGTGATGGAGGCTGGATGTAGGGTCTGGACAAACCAGGTGATGCAGGCTGAAGGAAGGGTCTGGACAAACCAGGTGATGGAGGGTAGATGCAGGGTCTGGACAAAGCAGGTAATGGAGGTTGGATGTAGGGTGTGGAAAATCCAGGTGATGGAGGCTGGATGCAGGGTCTGGTCAAAGCAGATGATGGAAGCTGGATGCAGGATCTGGACAAACCAGGTGATGGAGGCTGAATGCAGGGTCTGGACAAAGCAGGTGATGGAGGCTGGATGCAGGGTCTGGACAAACCAGGTGATGGAGGCTGGATGCAGGGTCTGGACAAACCAGGTGATGGGGGCTGGATGTTGGGTCTGGACAAACCAGGTGATGGAGGCTGGATGCAGGGTCTGGACAAACCAGGTGATGGAGTCTGGATGTGGGGTGTGGACAAACCAGGTGATGCAGGCTGAAGGAAGGGTCTGGACAAACCAGGTGACGGAGGCGGATGCAGGGTCTGGACAAAGCAGGTGAATGAGGGTAGATGCAGGATCTGGACAGAGCAGGTAATGGAGGCTGGATGTAGGGTCTGGAAAAACCAGGTGATGGAGGCTGGATGCAGGGTCTGGACAAACCGGGTGATGGAGGCTGAATGCAGGGTCTGGACAAAGCAGGTGATGGAGGGTAGATGCAGGGTCTGGACAAAGCAGGTGATGAATGCTGAATGTAGGTTCTGGACAAACCAAGTGGTGGAGGCTGGATGCAGGGTCTGGACAAACCAGGTGATGGAGGCTGGATGTAGGGTCTGGACAAACCAGGTGATGGAGGCTGAAGGAAGGGTCTTGAGAAACCAGGTGATGGAGGCTGGATGCAGGGTCTGGACAAAGCAGGTGATGAATGCTGGATGTAGGTTCTGGACAAACCCAGGTGATGAAGGCTGGATGCAGGGTCTGGACAAACCAGGTGATGGAGGCTGGATGCAGGGTCTGGACAAACCAGGTGATGGAGGCTGGATGTAGGGTCTGGACAAACCAGGTGATGGAGGCTGGATGTAGGGTCTGGACAAAGCAGGGGATGGAAGCTCGGAGCAAGCTCTCGCAAAGCAGGTAATGGAGGCTGGATGCAGGGTATGGACAAAGCAGGCGATGGAGGGTAGATGCAGGGTATGGACATAGCAGGCGATGGAGGCTGGATGCAGGATCTGGACAAACCAGGTGATGGAGGCTGGATGCCGGATCTGGACAAACCAGGTGATGGAGGCTGGATGCAGGGTCTGGAAAAAGCAGGTGATGGAGGGTAGATGCAGGGTCTGGACAAAGCAGGTTATGAATGCTGGATGTAGGGTCTAGACAAACCAGGTGATGGAAGCTGGGTGCAAGCTCCAGCAAAGCAGGTAATGGAGGCTGGATGTAGGGTCTGGACAAACAAGGTGATGGAGGCTGGATGCAGGGTCTGGACAAACCAGGTGATGGATGCTGGATGTGGGGTCTGGACAAACCAGGTGATGGAGGCTGGATGCAGGGTCTGGACAAACCAGGTGATGGAGGCTGGATGCAGGGTCTAGACAAACCAGGTGATGGAGGCTGGATGTAGGGTCTGAACAAACCAGGTGATGGAGGCTGGATGTAGGGTCTGGACAAACCAGGTGATGCAGGCTGAAGGAAGGGTCTGGACAAACCAGGTGACGGAGGCAGATGCAGGGTCTGGACAAAGCTGTTGATGGAGGGTAGATGCCGGGTCTGGACAAAGCAGGTAATGGAGGCTGGTTGTAGGGTGTGGAAAATCCAGGTGATGGAGGCTGGATGCAGGGTCTGGTCAAAGCAGATGATGGAAGCTGGATGCAGGATCTGGACAAACCAGGTGATGGAAGCTGGATGTAGGGTCTGGACAAACCAGGTGATGGAGGGTGAAGGAAGGGTCTTGACAAACCATGTGATGAAGGCTGGATGCAGGGTCGGGACAAAGCAGGTGACGGAGGCTGTATGCAGGGTCTGGACAAACCAGGTGATGGAGGCTGGATGTAGGGTCTGGACAAAGCAGGTGATGGAAGCTCGGCGCAAGCTCTTGCAAAGCAGGTAATGGAGGCTGGATGCAGGGTATGGACAAAGCAGGCGATGGAGGCTGTTGGTGTAGGGTCTGGACAAACCAGGTGATGGAGGCTGGATGCAGGATCTTGACAAACCAGGTGATGGAGGCTGGATGCAGGGTCTGGACAAACCAGGTGATGGAGGCTGAATGTAGGGTCTGGACAAACCAGGTGATGGAGGCTAGATGTAGGGTCTGGACAAACCAGGTGATGGAGGCTGGATGCAGGGTCTGGACAAACCAGGTGATGGAGGCTGGATGTAGGGTCTGGACAAACCAGGTGATGCAGGCTGAAGGAAGGGTCTGGACAAACCAGGTGATGGAGGGTAGATGCAGGGTCTGGACAAAGCAGGTAATGGAGGTTGGATGTAGGGTGTGGAAAATCCAGGTGATGGAGGCTGGATGCAGGGTCTGGTCAAAGCAGATGATGGAAGCTGGATGCAGGATCTGGACAAACCAGGTGATGGAGGCTGAATGCAGGGTGTGGACAAAGCAGGTGATGGAGGCTGGATGCAGGGTCTGGACAAACCAGGTGATGGAGGCTGGATGCAGGGTCTGGACAAACCAGGTGATGGGGGCTGGATGTTGGGTCTGGACAAACCAGGTGATGGAGGCTGGATGCAGGGTCTGGACAAACCAGGTGATGGAGTCTGGATGTGGGGTCTGGACAAACCAGGTGATGGAGGCTGAATGTAGGGTATGGACAAAGCAGGCGAATGAGGCTGGATGTAGGGTATGGACAACGCAGGCGATGGGGGCTGGATGTAGGGTCTGGACAAACCAGGCGATGGAGGCTGTATGTAGGGTCTGGACAAACCAGGTGATGCAGGCTGAAGGAAGGGTCTGGACAAACCAGGTGACGGAGGCGGATGCAGGGTCTGGACAAAGCAGGTGATGGAGGGTAGATGCAGGGTCTGGACAGAGCAGGTAATGGAGGCTGGATGTAGGGTCTGGAAAAACCAGGTGATGGAGGCTGGATGCAGGGTCTGGTCAAAGCAGGTGATGGAAGCTGGATGCAGGGTCTGGACAAACCAGGTGATGGAGGCTGAATGCAGGGTCTGGACAAAGCTGGTGATGGAGGGTAGATGCAGGGTCTGGACAAAGCAGGTGATGAATGCTGAATGTAGGTTCTGGAAAAACCAAGTATTGGAGGCTGGATGCAGGGTCTGGACAAACCAGGTGATGGAGGCTGAAGGAAGGGTCTTGAGAAACCAGGTGATGGAGGCTGGATGCAGGGTCTGGACAAAGCAGGTGATGGAGGCTAGATGCAGGGTCTGGACAAACCAGGTGATTGAGGCTCGATGTAGGGTCTGGACAAAGCAGGTGATGGAAGCTCGGCACAAGCTCTCGCAAAGCAGGTAATGGAGGCTTGATGCAGGGTATGGACAAACCAGGTGATGGAGGCTGGATGCAGGGTCTGGACAAAGCAGGTGATGGAGGCTGGATGCATGGTCTGGACAAACCAGGTGATGGAGGCTGGATGCAGGGTCTGGACGAACCAGGTGATGGAGGCTGGATGTAGGGTCTGGACAAACCAGGTGATGGAGGCTGGATGTAGGGTCTGGACAAACCAGGTGATGCAGGCTGAAGGAAGGGTCTGGACAAACCAGGTGATGGAGGCGGATGCAGGGTCTGGACTAAGCTGTTGATGGAGGGTAGATGCAGGGTCTGGACAAAGCAGGTAATGGAGGCTGGATGTAGGGTGTGGAAAATCCAAGTGATGGAGGCTGGGTGCAGGGTCTGGTCAAAGCAGATGATGGAAGCTGGATGCAGGATCTGGACAAACCAGGTGATGGAGGCTGAATGCAGGGTCTGGGCAAAGCAGGTGTTGGAGGGTAGATGCAGGGGCTGGACAAAGCAGGTGATGAATGCTGGATGTAGGGTCTGGACAAACCAGGTGATGGAGGCTGGATGCAGGGTCTGGACAAACCAGGTGATGGAGGCTGGATGCCGGGTCTGGACAAAGCAGGTGATGGAAGCTCGGCGCAAGCTCTCGCAAAGCAGGTAATGGAGGCTGGATGCAGGGTATTGACAAAACAGGCGATGTAGGCTGGATGTAAGGTCTGGACAAACCAGGCGATGGAGGCTGGATGCAGGGTATGGACAACGCAGGTGATGGAGGCTGGATGTAGGGTCTGGACAAACCAGGTGATGGAGGCTGGATGCAGGGTCTGGACAAACCAGGTGAAGGAGGCTAGATGTAGGGTCTGGACACAGCAGGTGAAGGAAGCTGGGCACTGGCTCTCGCAAAGCAGGTGATGGAGGGTAGATGCAGGGTCTGGACACACCAGGTGATGGAGGCTGGATGTAGGGTCTGGACAAACCAGGTGATGGAGGCTGGTTGCAGGGTCTGAACAAAGCAGGTGATGGAAGCTGGATGCAGGGTCTGGGCACACCAGGTGATGGAGGCTGGATGTAGGGTCTTGGACAAACCAGGTGATCTAGCCTGGATGCAGGGTCTGGACAAACCAGGAGATGGAGGCAGGATGTAGGGTCTGGACAAACCAGGTGATGGAGGCTGGATGCAGGGTCTGGACAAAGCAGGTGATGGAAGTTGGATGCAGGGTCTGGACAAACCAGGCTATGGAGGCTGGTTGTAGGGATCTGGAAAAATCAGATGATGGAGGCTGGATGCAGGGTCTGGACAAACCAGGCGATGGAGGCTGTATGTAGGGTCTGGACAAACCAGGTGATGTAAGCTGGCCGCAAGCTCTCGCAAAGTAGGTAATGGAGGCTGGATGCAGGGTATGGATAAAGCAGGCGATGGAGGCTGGATGTAGGGTCTGTAAAAATCAGGTGATTGAGGCTGAATGCACGGTCTGGACATACCAGGTGATGGAGGCTGGATGTAGGGTCTGGACAAAGCAGGTGAAGGAAGCTGGGCGCTGGCTCTCGCAAAGCAGGTGATAGAGGGTAGATGCAGGATCTGGACAAAGCAGGTGAAGGAAGCTGGGTGCTGGCTCTCGCAAAGCAGGTGATGGAGAGTAGATGCAGGGTCTGGACAAAGCAGGTAATGGAAGGTAGATGCAGGGTCTGGACAAAGCAGGTGATGGAGGCTGGATGCAGGGTCTGGACAAACCAGGTGATGGAGGCTGGATGCAGGGTCTGGACAAACCAGGTGATGGAGGCTGGATGCAGGGTCTCGACAAACCAGGTGATGGAGGCTGGATGTAGGGCCTGGACAAACCAGGTGATGGAGGCTGGATGTGGGGACTGGACAAACCAAGTGATACAGGCTGAAGGAAGGGTCTGGACAAACCAGGTGACGGAGGCGGATGCAGGGTCTGGACAAAGCTGTGTATGGAGGGTAGATGCAGGGTCTGGACAAAGCAGGTAATGGAGGCAGGATGTAGGGTGTAGAAATTCCAGGTGATGGAGGCTGGATGCAGGGTCTGGTCAAAGCAGATGATGGACGCTGGATGCAGGTTCTGGACAAACCAGGTGATGGAGGCTGAATGCAGGGTCTGGACAAAGCAGGTGATGGAGGGTAGATGCAGAGTCTGGACAAAGCAGGTGATGAATGCTGGATGTAGGGTCTGGACAAACCAGGTGATGGAGGCTGGATGTAGGGTCTGGACAAACCAGGTGATGGAGGGTGAAGGAAGGGTCTTGACAAACCAGGTGATGGAGGCTGGATGCAGGGTCGGGACAAAGGAGGTGACGGAGGCTGTATGCAGGGTCTGGACAAACCAGGTGATGGAGGGTGGATGTAGGGTCTGGACAAAGCAGGTGATGGAGGCAGGACGTAGGGTGTGGAAAATCCAGGTGATGGAGGCTGGATGCAGGGTCTGGTCAAAGCAGATGATGGAAGCTGGATGCAGGATTTGGACAAACCAGGTGATGGAGGCTGAATGCAGGGTCTGGACAAAGCAGGTGATGGAGGGTAGATGCAGGGTCTGGACAAAGCAGGTGATGAATGCTGGATGTAGGGTCTAGACAAACCAGGTGATGGAGGCTGGATGCACGGTCGGGACAAAGGAGGTGACGGAGGCTGTATGCAGGGTCTGGACAAACCAGGTGATGGAGGGTGGATGTAGGGTCTGGACAAAGCAGGTGATGGAGGCAGGACGTAGGGTGTGGAAAATCCAGGTGATGGAGGCTGGATGCAGGGTCTGGTCAAAGCAGATGATGGAAGCTGGATGCAGGTTCTGGACAAACCAGGTGATGGAGGCTGAATGCAGGGTCTGGACAAAGAAGGTGATGGAGGGTAGATGCAGGGTCTGGACAAAGCAGGTGATGAATGCTGGATGTAGGGTCTGGACAAACCAGGTGATGGAGGCTGGATGTAGGGTCTGGACAAACCAGGTGATGGAGGTTGAAGGAAGGGTCTTGACAAACCAGGTGATGGAGGCTGGATGCAGGGTCGGGACAAAGGAGGTGACGGAGGCTGTATGCAGGGTCTGGACAAACCAGGTGATGGAGGCTGGATGTAGGGTCTGGACAAAGCAGGTGATGGAAGCTCGGCGCAAGCTCTCGCAAAGCAGGTAATGGAGGCTGGATGTAGGGTCTGGACATACCAGGTGATGGAGGTTGGATGTAGGGTCTGGACAAACCAGGTGATGGAGGCTGGATGCAGGGTCTGGACAAAGCAGGCGATGGAAGTTGGATGCAGGGCCTGGACAAACCAGGTTATGGAGGCTGGTTGTAGGGTCTGGACAAACCAGGTGATGTAAGCTGGCCGCAAGCTCTCGCAAAGTAGGTAATGGAGGCTGAATGCAGGGTATGGACAAACCAGGCGATGGAGGCTGGATGTATGGTCTGGAAAAATCAGGTGATGGAGGCTGGATGTAGGGTCTGGACAAACCAGGTGATGGAGGCTGGATGCAGGGTCTGGACAAACCAGGTGAAGGAGGCTAGATGTAGGGTCTGGACACAGCAGGTGAAGGAAGCTGGGCACTGGTTCTCGCAAAGCAGGTGATGGAGGGTAGATGCAGGGTCTGGACACACCAGGTGATGGAGGCTGGATGTAGGGTCTGGACAAACCAGGTGATGGAGGCTGGTTGCAGGGTCTGAACAAAGCAGGCGATGGAAGCTGGATGCAGGGTCTGGACACACCAGGTGATGGAGGCTGGATGTAGGGTCTTGGACAAACCAGGTGATCTAGCCTGGATGCAGGGTCTGGACAAACCAGGAGATGGAGGCAGGATGTAGGGTCTGGACAAACCAGGTGATGGAGGCTGGATGCAGGGTCTGGACAAAGCAGGTGATGGAAGTTGGATGCAGGGTCTGGACAAACCAGGTTATGGAGGCTGGTTGTAGGGATCTGGAAAAATCAGATGATGGAGGCTGGATGCAGGGTCTGGACAAACCAGGCGATGGAGGCTGTATGTAGGGTCTGGACAAACCAGGTGATGTAAGCTGGCCGCAAGCTCTCGCAAAGTAGGTAATGGAGGCTGGATGCAGGGTATGGACAAAGCAGGCGATGGAGGCTGGATGTAGGGTCTGTAAAAATCAGGTGATGGAGGCTGAATGCACGGTCTGGACATACCAGGTGATGGAGGCTGGATGTAGGGTCTGGACAAAGCAGGTGAAGGAAGCTGGGCGCTGGCTCTCGCAAAGCCGGTGATAGAGGGTAGATGCGGGATCTGGACAAAGCAGGTGAAGGAAGCTGGGCGCTGGCTCTCGCAAAGCAGGTGATGGAGAGTAGATGCAGGGTCTGGACAAAGCAGGTAATGGAAGATAGATGCAGGGTCTGGACAAAGCAGGTGATGGAGGCTGGATGCAGGGTCTGGACAAACCAGGTGATGGAGGCTGGATGCAGGGTCTGGACAAACCAGGTGATGGAGGCTGGATGCAGGGTCTGGACAAACCAGGTGATGGAGGCTGGATGTAGGGCCTGGACAAACCAGGTGATGGAGGCTGGATGTGGGGACTGGACAAACTAGGTGATACAGGCTGAAGGAAGGGTCTGGACAAACCAGGTGACGGAGGCGGATGCAGGGTCTGGACAAAGCTGTGTATGGAGGGTAGATGCAGGGTCTGGACAAAGCAGGTAATGGAGGCAGGATGTAGGGTGTAGAAAATCCAGGTGATGGAGGCTGGATGCAGGGTCTGGTCAAAGCAGATGATGGACGCTGGATGCAGGTTCTGGACAAACCAGGTGATGGAGGCTGAATGCAGGGTCTGGACAAAGCAGGTGATGGAGGGTAGATGCAGAGTCTGGACAAAGCAGGTGATGAATGCTGGATGTAGGGTCTGGACAAACCAGGTGATGGAGGCTGGATGTAGGGTCTGGACAAACCAGGTGATGGAGGTTGAAGGAAGGGTCTTGACAAACCAGGTGATGGAGGCTGGATGCAGGGTCGGGACAAAGGAGGTGACGGAGGCTGTATGCAGGGTCTGGACAAACCAGGTGATGGAGGGTGGATGTAGGGTCTGGACAAAGCAGGTGATGGAGGCAGGACGTAGGGTGTGGAAAATCCAGGTGATGGAGGCTGGATGCAGGGTCTGGTCAACGCAGATGATGGAAGCTGGATGCAGGTTCTGGACAAACCAGGTGATGGAGGCTGAATGCAGGGTCTGGACAAAGCAGGTGATGGAGGGTAGATGCAGGGTCTGGACAAAGCAGGTGATGAATGCTGGATGTAGGGTCTAGACAAACCAGGTGATGGAGGCTGGATGCAGGGTCGGGACAAAGGAGGTGACGGAGGCTGTATGCAGGGTCTGGACAAACCAGGTGATGGAGGGTGGATGTAGGGTCTGGACAAAGCAGGTGATGGAGGCAGGACGTAGGGTGTGGAAAATCCAGGTGATGGAGGCTGGATGCAGGGTCTGGTCAAAGCAGATGATGGAAGCTGGATGCAGGTTCTGGACAAACCAGGTGATGGAGGCTGAATGCAGGGTCTGGACAAAGCAGGTGATGGAGGGTAGATGCAGGGTCTGGACAAAGCAGGTGATGAATGCTGGATGTAGGGTCTGGACAAACCAGGTGATGGAGGCTGGATGTAGGGTCTGGACAAACCAGGTGATGGAGGTTGAAGGAAGGGTCTTGACAAACCAGGTGATGGAGGCTGGATGCAGGGTCGGGACAAAGGAGGTGACGGAGGCTGTATGCAGGGTCTGGACAAACCAGGTGATGGAGGCTGGATGTAGGGTCTGGACAAAGCAGGTGTTGGAAGCTCGGCGCAAGCTCTCGCAAAGCAGGTAATGGAGGCTGGATGTAGGGTCTGGACATACCAGGTGATGGAGGTTGGATGTAGGGTCTGGACAAATCAGGTGATGGAGGCTGGGTGCAGGGTCTGGACAAAGCAGGCGATGGAAGTTGGATGCAGGGCCTGGACAAACCAGGTTATGGAGGCTGGTTGTAGGGTCTGGACAAACCAGGTGATGTAAGCTGGCAGCAAGCTCTCGCAAAGTAGGTAATGGAGGCTGAATGCAGGGTATGGACAAACCATGCATTGGAGGCTGGATGTATGGTCTGGAAAAATCAGGTGATGGAGGCTGGATGTAGGGTCTGGACAAAGCAGGTGATGGAGGCTGGATGCAGGGTCTGGACAAACCAGGTGATGGAGGCTGATTGCAGGGTCTGGACAAACCAGGTGATGGAGGCTGGATGTAGGGTCTGGACAAACCAGGTGATGGAGGCTGGATGTAGGGTCTGGACAAACCAGGTGATACAGGCTGAAGGAAGGGTCTGAACAAACCAGATGACGGAGGCGGATGCAGGGTCTGGACAAAGCTGTGTATGGAGGGTAGATGCAGAGTCTGAACAAAGCATGCAATGGAGGCAGGATGTAGGGTGTGGAAAATCCAGGTGTTGGAGGCTGGATGCAGGTTCTGCACAAACCAGGTGATGGAGGCTGAATGCAGGGTCTGGAAAAAGCAGGTGATGGAGGGTAGATGCAGGGTCTGGACAAAGCAGGTGATGAATGCTGGAAGTAGGGTCTGGACAAATCAGGTGATGGAGGGTAAAGGAAGGGTCTTGACAAACCAGGTGATGGAGGCTGGATGCAGGGTCTGGACAAACCAGGTGATGGAGGCTGGATGCAGGGTCTGGACAAAACAGGTGATGGAGGCTGGATGTAGGGTCTGGACAAACCAGGTGGTGGAGGCTGAAGGAAGGGTCTGGACAAACCAGGGGACGGAGGTTGGATGCAGGGTCTGGACAAAGCAGATGATGGAGGCTGGATGTAGGGTCTGGACAAACCAGGTGATGGAGGCTGGATGCAGGGTCAGGAAAAACCAGGTGATGGAGGCTAGATGTAGGGTCTGGACAAAGCATGTGAAGGAAGCTGGGCACTGGCTCTCGCAAAGCAGGTAATGGAGGGTAGATGCAGGGTCTGGTCAAAGCAGGTGATGGAGGGTAGATGCAGGGTCTGGACAAAGCAGGTGATGGAGGCGGGATGCAGGGTCTGGACAAACCAGGTGATGGAGGCTGGATGCAGGGTCTGGACAAACCAGGTGATGGAGGCTGGATGTAGGGTCTCGACAAACCAGGTGATGGAGGCTGGATGCAGGGTCTGGACAAAGCAGGTGACGGAGGCTGGATGCAGGGTCTGGAGAAAGCAGGTGATGGAGGCTGGATGCAGGGTCTGGACAAACCAGGTAATGGAGGCTGGATGCAGGGTCTGGACAAAGCAGGCGATGGAGGCTGGATGCAGGGTCTGGACAAAGCAGGCGATGGAGGCTGGATGTAGGGTCTGGAAAAATCAGCTGATGGAGGCTGGATGCAGGGTCTGGACAAACCTGGTAATGGAGGCTGGATGCAGGGTCTGGACAAAGCAGGCGATGGAGGCTGGATGTAGGGTCTCGAAAAATCAGCTGATGGAGGCTGGATGCAGGGTCTGGACAAACCAGGTAATGGAGGCTGGATGCAGGGTCTGGACAAAGCAGGCGATGGAGGCTGGATGTAGGGTCTGGAAAAATCAGCTGATGGAGGCTGGATGCAGGGTCTGGACAAACCTGGTGATGGAGGCTGGATGCAGGGTCGGGACAAAGCAGGTGATTGAGCTGGATGCAGGGTCTGGACAAAGCAGGTAATGGAGGATGGATGCAGGGTTTGGACAAAGCAGGTGATGGAGGGTAGATGCAGGGTCTGGACAAAGCAGGTGATGGGGCTGGATGTAGAGTATGGACATAGCAGGTGATGGAGCTGGATGCAGGGTCTGGACAAAGCAGGTAATGGAGGCTGGATGCAGGGTCTTGACAAAGCAGGTAATGGAGGCTGGATGCAGGGTCTGGACAAAGCAGGTGATGGGGCTGGATGTAGGGTATGGACAAAGCTGCCGATGGAGACTGGATGTAGGGTCTGGACAAACCAGGTGATGGAGGCTGGATGTAGGGTCTGGACAAACCAGGTGATACAGGCTGAAGGAAGGGTCTGAACAAACCAGGTGACGGAGGCGGATGCAGGGTCTGGACAAAGCTGTGTATGGAGGGTAGATGCAGAGTCTGAACAAAGCATGCAATGGAGGCAGGATGTAGGGTGTGGAAAATCCAGGTGTTGGAGGCTGGATGCAGGTTCTGGACAAACCAGGTGATGGAGGCTGAATGCAGGGTCTGGAAAAAGCAGTTGATGGAGGGTAGATGCAGGGTCTGGACAAAGCAGGTGATGAATGCTGGAAGTAGGGTCCGGACAAATCAGGTGATGGAGGGTAAAGGAAGGGTCTTGACAAACCAGGTGATGGAGGCTGGATGCAGGGTCTGGACAAACCAGGTGATGGAGGCTGGATGCAGGGTCTGGACAAAACAGGTGATGGAGGCTGGATGTAGGGTCTGGACAAACCAGGTGGTGGAGGCTGAAGGAAGGGTCTGGACAAACCAGGGGACGGAGGTTGGATGCAGGGTCTGGACAAAGCAGGTGATGGAGGCTGGATGTAGGGTCTGGACAAACCAGGTGATGGAGGCTGGATGCAGGGTCAGGAAAAACCAGGTGATGGAGGCTAGATGTAGGGTCTGGACAAAGCATGTGAAGGAAGCTGGGCACTGGCTCTCGCAAAGCAGGTAATGGAGGGTAGATGCAGAGTCTGGTCAAAGCAGGTGATGGAGGGTAGATGCAGGGTCTGGACAAAGCAGGTGATGGAGGCGGGATGCAGGGTCTGGACAAACCAGGTGATGGAGGCTGGATGCAGGGTCTGGACAAACCAGGTGATGGAGGCTGGATGTAGGGTCTGGACAAACCAGGTGATGGAGGCTGGATGCAGGGTCTGGACAAAGCAGGTGACGGAGGCTGGATGCAGGGTCTGGAGAAAGCAGGTGATGGAGGCTGGATGCAGGGTCTGGACAAACCAGGTAATGGAGGCTGGATGCAGGGTCTGGACAAAGCAGGCGATGGAGGCTGGATGCAGGGTCTGGACAAAGCAGGCGATGGAGGCTGGATGTAGGGTCTGGAAAAATCAGCTGATGGAGGCTGGATGCAGGGTCTGGACAAACCTGGTAATGGAGGCTGGATGCAGGGTCTGGACAAAGCAGGCGATGGAGGCTGGATGTAGGGTCTGGAAAAATCAGCTGATGGAGGCTGGATGCAGGGTCTGGACAAACCAGGTAATGGAGGCTGGATGCAGGGTCTGGACAAAGCAGGTGATGGAGGCTGGATGTAGGGTCTGGAAAAATCAGCTGATGGAGGCTGGATGCAGGGTCTGGACAAACCTGGTGATGGAGGCTGGATGCAGGGTCGGGACAAAGCAGGTGATTGAGCTGGATGCAGGGTCTGGACAAAGCAGGTAATGGAGGATGGATGCAGGGTTTGGACAAAGCAGGTGATGGAGGGTAGATGCAGGGTCTGGACAAAGCAGGTGATGGGGCTGGATGTAGAGTATGGACATAGCAGGTGATGGAGCTGGATGCAGGGTCTGGACAAAGCAGGTAATGGAGGCTGGATGCAGGGTCTTGACAAAGCAGGTAATGGAGGCTGGATGCAGGGTCTGGACAAAGCAGGTGATGGGGCTGGATGTAGGGTATGGACAAAGCTGCCGATGGAGACTGGATGTAGGGTCTGGACAAACCAGGTGATGGAGGCTGGATGCAGGGTCTGAACAAACCAGGTGATGGAGGCTGGATGCAGGGTCTGGGAAAACCAGGTGATGGAGGCTGGATGTAGGGCCTGAACAAACCAGGTGATGGAGGCTGGATGCAGGGTCTGGACAAAGCAGGTGATTGAAGTTGGATGCAGGGTCTGAACAAACCAGGTGATGGAGGCTGGTTGTAGGGGTCAGGAAAAACCAGGTGATGAAGGCTGGATGCAGGGTCTGGACAAACCAGGCGATGGAGGCTGTATGTAGGGTCTGGACAAACCAGGTGATGGAGGCTGAAGGAAGGGTCTTGACAAACCAGGTGACGGAGGGTAGATGCAGGGTCTGGACAAAGCAAGCGATGGAGGGTAGATGCAGGGTCGGGACAAAGCAGGTGATTGAGCTGGATGCAGGGTCTGGACAAAGCAGGTAATGGAGGCTGGATGCAGGGTCTGGACAAAGCAGGTGATGGAGGGTAGATGCAGGGTCTGGACAAAGCAGGTGATGGGGCTGGATGCAGGGTATGGTAAAAGCAGGCGATGGAGGCTGGATGCAGGGTCTGGACATACCAGATGATTGAGGCTGGATGTATGGTCTGGACAAACCAGGGGATGGAGGCTGGATGCAGGGTCTAGACAAACCAGTGGATGGAGGCTGGATGCAGGGTCAAGACAAACCAGGTGATGGAGGCTGGATGCAGGGTCTAGACAAACCAGGGGATGGAGGCTGGATGCAGGGTCTAGACAAACCAGGGGATGGAGGCTGGATGCAGGGTCTGGACAAAGCAGGTGATGGAGGGTAGATGCCGGGTCTGGACAAAGCAGGTGATGGAGGCTGGATGTAGGGTCGGGACAAAGCAGGTGATTGAGCTGGATGCAGGGTCTGGACAAAGCAGGTAATGGAGGCTGGATGCAGGGTCTGGACAAAGCAGGTGATGGAGGGTAGATGCCGGGTCTGGACAAAGCAAGTGATGGAGGCTGGATGTAGGGTCGGGACAAAGCAGGTGATTGAGCTGGATGCAGGGTCTGGACAAAGCAGGTAATGGAGGCTGGATGCAGGGTATGGACAAAGCAGGTGATGGGGCTGGATGTAGAGTATGGACAAAGCAGGTAATGGAGCTGGATGCAGGGTCTGGACAAAGCAGTTAATGGAGGCTGGATGCAGGGTATGGACAAAGCAGGCAATGGAGGCTGGATGTAGGGTCTGGACAAACCAGGTGATGGAGGCTGGATGCAGGGTCTGGACAAACCAGGTGATGGAGGCTGGATGCAGGGTATGGACAAAGCAGGTGATGGGGCTGGATCTAGAGTATGGACAAAGCAGGTGATTGAGCTGGATGCAGGGTCTGGACAAAGCAGGTAATGGAGGCTGGATGCAGGGTCTGGACAAAGCAGGTGATGGAGGGTAGATGCCGGGTCTGGACAAAGCAAGTGATGGAGGCTGGATGTAGGGTCGGGACAAAGCAGGTGATTGAGCTGGATGCAGGGTCTGGACAAAGCAGGTAATGGAGGCTGGATGCAGGGTATGGACAAAGCAGGTGATGGGGCTGGATGTAGAGTATGGACAAAGCAGGTGATGGAGCTGGATGCAGGGTCTGGACAAAGCAGTTAATGGAGGCTGGATGCAGGGTATGGACAAAGCAGGCAATGGAGGCTGGATGTAGGGTCTGGACAAACCAGGTGATGGAGGCTGGATGCAGGGTCTGGACAAACCAGGTGATGGAGGCTGGATGCAGGGTATGGGCAAACCAGGTGATGGAGGCTGGATGTAGGGTCTGGACAAACAGGCGATGGAGGCTGGATGCAGGGTCTGAACAAACCAGGTGATGGAGGCTGGTTGTAGGGATCTGGAAAAACCAGTTGATGAACGCTGGATGCAGGGTCTGGACAAACCAGGCGATGGAGGCTGAAGGAAGGGTCTTGACATACCAGGTGATGGAGGCTGGATGTATGGTCTGGACAAACCTGGTGATGGAGGCTGGATGTAGGGTCTGGACAAAACAGGTGATGGAGGCTGGATGCAGGGTCTGGACAAAGCAGGTGATGGAGGCTGGATGTAGGGTCTGGACAAACCAGGTGATGGAGGCTGGATGTAGGGTCTGGACAAACCAGGTGATGGAGGCTGGATGCAGGATATGGACATTGCAGGCGATGGAGGCTGGATGTAGGGTATGGACAAAGCAGGATATGGAGGCTGGATGTAGTGTCTGGACTAACCAGGTGATTGAGGCTGAATGTAGGGTCTGGAAAAGCAGGTGATGGAGGCTGGATGTAGGGTCTGGACAAAGCAGATGATGAAGATGGAGGGTCTGGACAAACCAGGTGATGGAGGCTGGATGCAGGGTCTGGACAAAGCAGGTGATGGAGGCTGGATGTAGGGTCTGGACAAACCAGGTGATGGAGGCTGGATGCAGGGTCTGGACAAACTAGGTGATGGAGGCTGAAGGAAGGGTCTTGACAAACCAGGTGACGGAGGCTGGATGCAGGGTCTGGGCAAAGCAGGTGATGGAGGCTGGATGCAGGGTCTGTACAAACCAGGTGATGGAGGCTGGATGCAGGGTCTGGACAAACCAGGTGATGGAGGCTGGATGTAGGGTATGGACAAAGTAGGCGATGGAGGCTGGATGTAGGGTATGTACAAAGCAGGCGATGGAGGCTGAATGTAGGGTCTGGACAAACCAGGTGATGGAGGCTGGATGTATGGTCTGGACAAAGCAAGTGATGGAGGCTGGATGTAGGGTCTGGACAAAGCAGATGATGGAAGCTGGGCGCTGGCTCTCGCAAAGCAGGTTATGGAGGCTGGATGCAGGGTCTGGACAAAGCAGGTGATGGAGGCTGGATGCAGGGTCTGGACAAAGCAGGTGTTGGAGGCTGGATGCAGGGTCTGGACAAAGCAGGTGATGGAGGGTAGATGCAGGGCCTGTCCACACTGTGTGTTTGCTAAGCTCTTCAAAGTCAGCCTGTAACAAAGGGCAGGAGCCCGAAACGCGTCGGCTGAAGACTTTGATTTATTGTGTGCTTGCTGAACTGTACCTATGCTTGCTGCAGCCTCAATTAAAATCATTGAGGCAACTCTTCGTTTTGGATATATATATATATATTTATATATATATATATATGTATATATATATATATATGTATATATATACATATAAATATAAATATATATATATATATATATATATATATATATATTACCTACTGGCGGTCGCCAGTAGGTAGTTATAGTTAGGATTTTTTTCAATGTTAAATCTAAAAATTCTATTTGGAATAACTTTGGCGCCCGTTGACGAATCTGCCTGAAAATCTCCTCAAAATGGCCTCGCAGCGCCCCGGTCCTTCCCTGAATGTTTGGGGGGGATCTGTCAAGCGGGGGCTGAGATAAAAGGGGGGTCCCAAAACGTGTTTTCCCCATGTTAATTTCCATAGGCCGGTCGACCTCTCTTTTAGCCCGAACGGCTGAATGGATTTCCACCAAACTTGGCAAAATTGTAGGGACTGGTAGCCCGTTGTGCCTTTGCTATGTCTCAAGATATGTGCTTCAGTGGATTTTGAGTAATTTAGGTTCAAAAAAATATATATATCTATGGCAGCGCCCCGGTACGCGCACCGGGGCGCGTACCGGGCGCGCTACGCGACTTGCGTGGGGAAAGCTGATTGGTTCTCGGGTGTCTGTAAACATTCGAAACAGTCCGGAGCGGCCGCCATCTTGTGTCTCAGTAGGATTTTTTCTTTTTTTTTTTCGCGGGGGTGGGGCGCGCCCGGTACGCGCACCGGGGAGCGCACCGCGGAGGGTACCATGAGGAAAAAAAGATGACTGCCTTTTACAAAAATTTAGCCTTTTTTTTATAAATTGGATGTAGTAGGAAGTAGAAATATAAAAAAGTGTATGTGAAGAAGCCTAATATAATTTTAATATAACAGAGAAGCCTAATTTAATCTATAACTATAACAGAGAAGCCTATCTGAATCTGTAATTATAACAGAGGGACATTAAATAACTGTCAGAAAACGTTTTTACAAATGAACTTAAAGTGCCCCTTCACAAATTTATAACTTACCTTATAGAATGGTGATGAAGAGAAATGAGGAAATGTTTTAAAAGATGTATCTCAGGTTGTTGTAGTCAAAATGGTTGTGTTTTCCCTCTCATTTTTAATTTATATTCATGTGCATAACAAATCAAATGTCATGAAAAAAAAGTAGGATATGAAAGTAACATTTTAATTGGTTGAAAATTCTAACACTTTCATATGTGTTTTTGTCATGTAATTTACCTCAGGATATTAAGACAGGGCTTCAGCCCAAATGGCTCAATGGAATACCATCAAATGTGGGATAATGGTAGGGACTGGTATGTAGTAGGTTCTATTCTATATTTGGTGAAAGTCTGTCCAGTGGTTTTTATGTAATTTTATTTCCCACATTTTTTTGGGGAGCGCTTACCGGTGAAAAAAAAAACAAAAACGAAAAAATCACGGGATGCGCGCACGGTACGCGTACAGGTCCGCATAGGTACCGTACATGCACCCAGCAATTTCATTTAAAAATAATTTTTTTCTTTTTTTTTGGCCTTGGGAGTCCTTCTGGGACAACCTGAGAAGGGCTAGGGGGTAAGGGGGTCTCTACCCTGCCCCCTTTTCGCGTTTCCACTCTTGTTTTGTGCTCTCTTGTGCCTCAGTTCTACTGAGAAATGAGATGGCTGCTCAGGTGGTACCAGAAGGATATTAACATATAAAAACGTTATTCGCTAATAGAATTTGCATTTACAAAACCTAGATAGAGACTTGTATAGAACATCCTTCTAGCTGTATTTCTTTTATCATTACTCTCTCTGTGTCCTTCCCTTATGCTCACTCCTTTTTTTTTTGGTTGCGCTCTCGGTGCGCGCCCCGGTACGCGTACCGGGGAGCGCACCGAAGAGAAAAGAGAATGGCAGAGTTTAAAAATTTAAGTCATTTTATATAAATGGGAGGTAGTTCTGAAAAGAACTTTTTTTAAAATTGTTTTTGTTGTTTTATATATATATTTTTTTGTGAACATTTTTTACTTTTTTTGGTTTTTCAAAACAATTTTATATTTTTTTTGTTTTTTTAGTACTTCGAAAAAAACGGAAGGATTTGAAAATGGCTCAACAGGAGCAAAAAAAAACCAATAAAGAATCATTGCTTTCGTTTGTGAGAGCACTTGTGGTTTTCTTCTGCTCTGTTAATTAAGGTGATACTTTTTTCACCATAAGCAATAGTAGCCCCACAATAAATACAAACTATTTTGAAGTGTGAGAATTTGCTTTGGATGTTGGGCACCATTTGACGCCCTTCAGGTGCTGCAAAAGATGATTCCGCACTTGAGGTGCTAGGCTGAGGGGTCTGTGGGTTTTCAGCCATAGCTCTCACCTGTGCTTGGGCCAAATTATTTGGGTGCCACGTCTCCAAGTGGCGAATCATGGTGTGGTTGCCAAAACTATATTTTTTAGCAGGATTGCCACGTGAAAGGATGTTGTTGCAAATTAGACATGTTAATTTAGGGGTATTAACTTTCTTCAGTCCTGCAGGAAACTTAAAGAATTGCCAAATGTAGTGCTCCTTTACATGGGATGGGTGGGGTTCCTCTGGTAGGAACTGTCTCTCCTGCTCCTCCTGCTCCTCTTCCTCCTCTTCGTCCTGCTCACCACCAAAAAGCAGAGGTGGTGGTGGTCCTTTTGGTGGTGGTGGTGGTGTTGGAGCAGCAGCAAGTAGAGTAGCCATTATTGGTCTCTCACAAAGAAATAGCTCTTGCTCTCTCAAAGAAGAAAGTAAGAATGAGGAAAAAAGGTGGGGGCTTTCCTCATTTGGAAAAAAAATATTAGGAACCAATGAAAAGTGTTATTTTCAAGTCACATGACCCGATGCGCTTACGTTACGCGCTCCGGCGAGCTTACGTTACGCGCTCCGGGCCGCGACGCGTCACGATGTTGTTTTCGATCGCGACATTGGGGCTAACTGGACGCTTCCCGGTTCGCGCACCGGGGCGCTTCAAAATACTACGCTTTCCGGGGCGCTCACCGGGGCGCACACCGGGAGCGCTCCAGGGCAAAAAAAAAATTTGTTTTTAAAAT
The DNA here is from genome assembly GCF_964263255.1 of Lissotriton vulgaris. NCBI lineage: Eukaryota > Metazoa > Chordata > Amphibia > Caudata > Salamandridae > Lissotriton > Lissotriton vulgaris. The sequence goes on along the minus strand of NW_028247657.1, from coordinate 80,902 downwards.
ACAAAAAAAAAAATTGGGAAAAATTGTAAGGACTGGTAGCCCGATGTGCGTTTGCTATGTCTCAAGATATTTGCTCCAGTTGTTTTTAAGAAAACTAACTTTAAAAAAATATATATTGGGCTACATTGGGCTATATATATGTTAGAGCCCAAATGTAGCCCAAATGTAGCCCAATGTAGCCCAATGTAGCTCAAAGATGGCCACCAGAGACAAAAAAATACAAATGTAGCCCAAATATCAGTCAGATGTAGCGCAACTATAGCCCAATGATAGTATGTACCAGAGTGTTCTAAAGAACAACTAGAGCGCTAACAGTCTTACTTATAAAGTGAGACTTTTAGTTAGGAATTAGCATTAAAAAAACCTTTGAAATTCACTGAAAAAACCATTGGTTTCACACCAGTTATAGTTAGGAATTAGCATTTAAAAAACCTATTAAATTCACTGAAAAAACCATAGGTTTCACACCAGTTATAGTTACCTGGAAATTTTACTGACATAAAGCCATTGAAATTCCCACGTTATAGTTAGTTGGACTCACTATAATTTGCGCGTGTAATGCACTGCTGATGACGTCATATATTACATCACTTATGACATGGTCAGTGACATCACTCATGACATCACTGATGACACCATCCTTGTGACAGAGAGACTGACCTCCTTTCACTGTAAAGTAACCCTTGAAACACATATTCAAAAAAAGAAATTAACATTTTTAAAAAAGTGGAGATACCTATACCAGTTACAACAACCAATTCAGTAATTCCACCATTTACATACACATCTACTCATTCACCAACAGTTCTATATAGTCAGTCATACATATATTCACTCATCATATGCAGTGAAACACCTATACATCCTGCTACACACCGACAGTCATCCAAAAGTTACTCACACACATAATCACACATGCAAATAAACTATTTAACATCCATTTATTTGCATATACAGCTATACACACACTTCCACCTTACTTCTAAGGAAACTTACACATACTTACTCTCTTAAACAATCACTTATAGAAACACATACTTATTTAAACAAGAACTCTTTCAATCTCTCACTCTCACATATACTCACTTATATACACCAATACTCACATACACTAGATTAAAACATATGTAGTTACTGATAAAGACACTAGTAATACAGTCATTCACTTACTAACACATACATATACACACTCATTCACCCATACAGTTCGGCACATATGCTGTCTTCAAAACACATACAAACAGTAAGTCAGTCATTGATGCATCTGTGTGCTAAGTAACACCCCCAACCAAATCATACAGACACTTATACTGATACTAAAAAAACATCTAATAACCCATATACACACACATGTAGCTACTCACCAACCCATGCAGCCACTTATACACAAAGTGAAACACTGATACAAACATTTAAATATTTAAACAATACTCGCTAATATATGTATTCACTATGATACACTTAATAAGCCAGCTAACCAATCATTTAAAAAAAAAAACATCAATTAAGACACTTATTTAAACATTTATTCTTCCATTGACCTTTACATATACATATATAATACATGTTTATTTTTCAGAAAGGCACACATTCACTGGATGGTGTCATCAGTGATGTCATGAGTGATGTCACTGACCATGTCATGAGTGATGTAATATGTGATGTCATCAGCAGTGCATTACACGTGCAAGTTATAGTGAGTCCAACTAACTATAACGTGGGAATTTCAATGGTTTTATGTCAGTAAAATTTCCAGGTAACTATAACTGGCATGACGCGTTTCGGGTAGAAACTACCCTTGATCACATAACGGTACTGTGGTTTAAGAGAACCTTAAATACACATTTTTTTTTACATTTTTTACTCAGCACACCACGTGATTAATGGAAAGTGAAAACACACTCTTAAACAATATACATAGGGGAAGTGGCTCTTTCCTCTGTTTCAAAGCACATTAATGTAATATTATTCTCATTTTTTCATTTTTTCATTTTTTCAAAAACACTTTTTGTTCTATCAAGCTTAAGTACATACTAGCTGCATAAATGCAATTTTGGTAAATCTGGATTTTGCAGTGTATAATAGTTTACAAGAATTAATTGGTATGGCACATGTTGATACAAAAAATGGAGTTCTAAAACCATTAATTATATACATATTAAAAACCGTATAAAAATATATATATGTCTAAATACAAAGTTTATACTGTTACCAAAATAAATGTGTCTATCTATTTATACACAATTTTTTAAAAAAGATATGCAAATTCAAATACATATGAATTCTAACAGCATAAATGCTATTTATAAATATGTGCAAAATTGTGCCATCTTGTAGGCTTCACTATTGGATATTCTAAAGTGCTTAACCCAGTACTACCATTTGTGCAAATCTTCTGCATAAGTGCAAATATCTATGTGCAAATGAGCAAAAAGTGCAAATATATCCAGATACATATATTCATGTGCAAAAAAATCACAGTATTTCTAACAACTGGTCCCAGTTGTTAAAGAACAGCTCACTCCAATTCCTATGTCAAAAAATATGTAAAGTGCTAAGTGCTATACAAATGAAAGTGAGTTGATGCTAAAATATACAGTATTAAAAAGTTTATACATGTATAAAGTTTGACTGATTATGCAATTTCCTATGCCTTAATTATAATTCATTAATATAAATGTCTAATCAAAAAAACACACATTATTTATCAAAGTGGTCAAGGAGAAGTGTGGCTTATTTATTCAGATATATCCAGATAAGTCAAGGTTCTGTGATCCTACCACTCGTGTAGTTGATATGGATATATTGGAGCTTGATGTTATTTATTGTCTTATCCTCTATTCTCTCTTAATATTCTTTTACTATCAATTCTTCCAAAGTTTCTAAAAAAAGAAGAAAATGACAGTGTAAAGAGAGCATAATCGCCATGTGGTAATAGATTCAGAAACTGGAAAGTCAGCAGTACTGGCCTGACACTGCAATATGTTTTACAGGAATGAATGTAAGTCCTCTGTATTGTTAAGGCCCTGGGGGAACTTCGAATTGAGATTTAGAATATACTTAGTCTCTAGTTGTCGCAAGAGAGTTTCCCTGTCACCTCCCTTCCTGGGCATCGGGACGTGGTCAATAACAAAGTATTTTAAACAGTTAATGTCCTTGTTATGCACGGACTTGAAATGCCGAGCTACCGGATAAGCCGGATCACTGTTGATGATGGCTCTTATGTGTTGTAGGATTCTCACGTGCACTTGTTTTATTGTACTGCCCACATACCTGAGCCCACAAGTGCACGTGAGAACATACACTGCATAATCCGTGCGACAATTAAAGTTACCTCTGATTTTAAGTTCTTGTTCCCTGAATGGGGTACTGTATTTCGAAGTGTTTACCCCAAAATTGCAAGCTCTACAGGTTGTACACTTAAAAAAACCTTGTTTTTCAGGTAACCAGGTTTTAACCGAGGCCCCATCCCCTGTAGATTTGGAAAGATGTGCTTCCATGGTTTTACATCTTCGAAACGTAACAGTAGGTTTGTCAGGTAGTTTATATTTTAAGACATTATCTGTTAGTACTATGGGCCAATTTTTAGTGAGGATTGCCTTAATCTTGCGTTCCTGCATACTGTAGGTAGTCACTAATCTAGGGATGCCCATCTCATTGTCTTCATCTCCCGCATTTGCATGGTCATTTGGAAGCAGGGATTCTCTGGATCTTCCATTGGCTTTGTCTACTGCCCTGCTAAGTACGCTCTCCGAGTAACCTCTTTTTCTGAAACGATTTAAAGTTTCATTCTTGCTTTTTTCATATTCTTCCTGTGTGCTGCATATTCTTTTTAATCGTAGCAACTCCCCGAAGGGAATGCTGGCGATCAAATGTTTGGGATGAGCACTAGTAGCGTGCAGTAATGCATTACCTGCAGTGGGTTTCCTGAATGCACTAGTGTTTAATCTTCCCTCAGCTACCTGTACTCGCACATCCAGGAAGTCTACACTGGTTGAACTACAGTGAGATGTGAAGTGTAGGTTACAATCATTTTCATTGATCTGGTTTACAAATTCTTCAGCACTGTTGCTGTCACCCTTCCAGATCAAGAAAACGTCATCAATGAAACGCAGCCAAACTATTACTTTTTGTTCAAAAATATGCTTATATTTGCCCATGAGGATTTGCTTCTCCCAGAGCCCAACGTGCAAGCACGCGTAGCTTGGGGAGAAGCAAGCCCCCATCGCCACGCCCTGCTTTTGTCTATATATATATATGTATATATATATATATATATATATATATATATATACATATATATATATATATATATATATATATATATATATATATATATATATATATATATATATATATATATATATATATATATATATATATATATATATATATAAATTTGCTATATTTTTACTGTTACAATTTTATTTCTTTAAGTACTTACATATATACTGTGTGTGTATACTCTTTATTTTCATTAAAGTTCTTTGTTGTTTTATCTGCTTTCAAGTTGCCATTTGATCTGTTGGGAGGGAACATTTATTTATTATTCAGAGTTAAAGGATATTTAGGCTAAGTGTAAATAAGGGTAATTAGAGATTAATTGCTTTTATTTTAAAGTATATTTAAATTAATACTTACTATTTTAGGTGGATATTTCTGTTAATTTATTGCAGTTTGATTCTTTGCAGTTGGTGAAGGCTGTAGAAGAGAGGAAAAAAGCCAGAATTTATTTTTCAATGTATTTGTTAGGGAAGTTTGTTTTAACGATTATGTAGCTAAATTTCACAATTAATTAGCAGCCATGCTTAATTTGTTTTCTAGATGTTAGGTGTATTTTCTTGTGCTGGTAATATCTTGTTGGTAAAACGTTGCAGTTTGTTTTCTCTTCATTGTTTCTTTTTGGTTCCGTTTGTTATTTAAGGTGTTTAAATCTGTAGAAACGAGAAAAAATGGGTTTATATATATTTATTTAATTTGGCACTTTTTAACGGTTTTTAAGTTTAGTTAGAAAATTGTTTATATATATTTTTTTTTTATTTACTTTTGTATTTAGGTTGTTTAATGTAGAGGTTTTGAAGGTTTTTAGCCTGGTCAGCAATCCGGCAGCGTTTCATCTATTTCCAATCTTTATAGGTTGTGAGGTAATTTGTTGGTAATTAATTGGCTTCTTATATACTGTTGTTTTAATTAGTTGAATGTTTCTATTGGTTTTTGTTGTTTGTGCTTTTATTTCATTGGTTATTATAGCATCTGTATAAATATTTAGGAAGTTATGTGTATGTTTAGAGAAGGAATATTTTATTTATTTAAAAGGAGTATTTTGTATGAAATTCACATAAGTTTCAATATGTTTGAAAATGTGTTAATTGCGTTTAATATATGTTTAGTAATTTTGTAAAGGTAGTAAATGTTAGCTGTTTAATCATTTTGTATTCATATTTAATAAATATACATGTTATTAAATGTATGTAGGATAAGAAATATACCCCCGCGCCGCACGGCCACCAGCTGTGTGGGTGCCCCTCGCCTCGCTGCTGCCCGCAGCCTCGCTGTGCCTGCCTCTCTGTTCCCTGTCCCTCCGCCGCATTTTGCGTGCGTGTGTTTTTGCTTCAACTGTATTTTTGTTCTTTTCTAATTGTTTATTTCCTTTCTGTATCTCGTCACTGCTGTCCCCTGCACGCTGTTGTGTAGGCTTCGCTGTTGTTCCCGCCCCGCTCCCCGCTTCCCGCCGCCGTCCAAGCGGCCACGCCCCCTTTTTGTTCTGTGCCCTCTTCGCTCCCGCCTCCCAGCTGCTCCTCCCTCCCTCCCACTTCGCCATAAATGGCGACCGCGCGTACGCGCAGCGGGCATGCGCAGCGGGTGCACCGATTGTGCGCCGAAGGCGCGCCAAAGGCAAGCCCGTCTGCGCCCGTCCGCGCCTGGACCGCGCCCAGCGCCAGGACCCCTGGTCCTCAGCGATGTAAGACGACCCGACAGACCTACGACTCCGCGGCCCTCAACGCACTCAATGCCGGCCGAAACCCCACCTGCTGCCCCAAGACGCACTCACGGACCCTTCACCTGCGCAACCTGCAAGTTCTCCGGCCTCCGAACCTGCACCACGCCCGCCAAGACAAACTCCTGCAGCGACCTCAAGTGCATTCTGCTCAACACCCGCTCCGTCCACAGACACGCCGTACAACTCTGGAACCTCCTCGACACAACATCCCCAGACATCGCCTTCCTCACTGAAACATGGATGAACGCCTCCTCAGCCCCCGACATCGCCATCGCCATCCCGGATGGATACAAGATCATCAGGTGGGACCGCACCAACCAGACCGGAGGAGGCATCGCCATCGTCCACAAGAACACCATCCGCATCACGACCGACGCCGACGACACCCTTGCCACCGCCGAACACCTCCACTTCCAGATTCACACCCACCCAAAGACAACCCTCAGAGGCACCCTCATCTACCGACCCCCGGGACCACGCACGCAATTCAGCGAAGACATCACGGACTTCATTAGCCCACACGCCCTCCCCTCCGCCGACTACATCCTCCTAGGGGACCTCAACTTCCACCTGGAGAACAACAAGGACCGCAACACCGCCACCCTCCTGGACAACCTCGCCAACCTCGGACTCAAGCAACTGGTCAACACCCCCACCCACTACGCCGGCCACACGCTTGATCCCGTCTTCTCATCCAGCAAGCACATCAGCTTCAGCCACTCCACCGAACTCCACTGGACCGACCACAGCTGCGTCCACTTCAGATTCAGAAAAACCACAACTCACCACCACCCGCAGCAGGTTTCTCACAGATGCTGGAGCAAGATCACCGCCGACCAGCTCACCACCTCCCTCAGCCAGAACCCACCCGCCAGCACATCAGACGTCAACGAAGCAGCCTGTAACTTCGCGCAGTGGCTGACCACCTGCGCCGATGACCTTGCACCATTGAAGAACCCTCCCAGCAGACCCAGAAGCAAGAAAGCCCGCTGGTTCACTGACGAACTCAAAGACTCCAAGAAGACCTGCTGCACCCTCGAGAAAGCCTGGCTCCACGACCGGACCACTGACAACATGACCGCCCTCAAACACGCCACCCGCAAGCACCACCAGCTCATCCGCACCACCAAGAAGAAATCACTGAAGGAGCGACTGGACAACAACGCCCACGATAGCAAGGAACTCTTCAGCATCGTCAAGGAGTTCTCCAACGCCAGCACCGGCAACAACGACATCACCCCTTCACAAGATCTCTGCGACTCCCTCGCCTCGTTCTTCCACAGCAAGATTGCCGACATCCACAACAGTTTCGGCGCACCATCCACGCACCCAACCACCGAACCAAAGAACCCCACCGCCACCCTCCGCACCTGGACCACGGTGACCACCGAAGACACAGCCCGCACGATGAACAACATCCACTCCGCTCTCCAACCGACCCCTGCCCCCACCACGTCTTCAACAAGGCTGACTCCACCATCGCACCCCAACTCCGGGACATCATCAACACCTCCTTCAACACCGCCACCTTCCCGGAGAGCTGGAAGCATGCCGAGCTCAGGGCCCTACTGAAGAAACCAACAGCGGACCCCACCGACCTCAAAAACTTCCGACCCATCTCGCTCCTCCCTTTTCCCGCCAAAGTCATTGAGAAGATCGTCAACAAACAGCTTGCCGCCTTCCTCGAGACGAACGGATCCCTCGACCCCTCGCAGTCCGGTTTCAGAGCCAACCACAGCACCGAGACCGCCCTCATCGCAGCCACCGACGACATCCGAGCCCTGCTCGACAACGGGGAAACAGCGGCACTCATCCTCCTGGACCTCTCCGCAGCATTCGACATGGTCTGCCACCGCACCCTAGTCCAACGCCTCAACAACACCGGCATCCAAGAGAAGGCACTGAAGTGGATCATCTCATTCCTCGCCGGAAGAACACAGAGAGTCCGCCTCCCCCCGTTTCGATCCGAGGCCACCAAAGTCATCTGTGGAGTCCCGCAAGGATCATCACTCAGCCCCACCCTCTTCAACATCTACATGAGACCTCTAGCCGCCATCGCACGCCAACACAACCTCAACATCATCTCCTACGCCAACGACACCCAGCTGATCCTCTCCCTCACCAGAGACCCCGACACCACCAGAACCTGCCTACACGAAGGGATGAAAGACGTCGCCGAGTGGATGAAGAACCGTCGCCTGAAACTGAACTCAGACAAGACAGAAGTCCTCATCCTGGGACCATCACCCTCCGCCTGGAACGACTCCTGGTGGCCCCCAGCCCTGGGCACCGCCCCCAAGCCAACAGACCACGCACGCAACCTGGACTCCTCCCTCTCGATGACCGGACAAGTCAACGCCGTATCCTCATCATGCTTTCACACCCTTCGAATGCTTCGCAAGATCTTCCGATGGATCCCGACCGAAACCAGGAAGACGATCACCCAGGCCCTCGTCACCAGCTGACTGGACTATGGAAACACCCTCTACGCCGGAACCACAGCCAAGCTACAGAAAAGACTCCACTGCATCCAGAACACCTCCGCCCGACTCATCCTGGACATCCCCGGACGCAGCCACATCTCCGGCCACCTGAGGGACCTGCACTGGCTCCCCGTTGACAAGAGGATCACGTTCAAGCTCCTCACCCACGCACACAAGTCTCTCCACGACCTGGGCCCCAAGTACGTCAACGACTGCCTGACCTTCTACACACCCACCCGCCAGCTACGGTCTACCAGCCTCGCCCGCTCAACCGTACCACGCATCTGAAGAGCCGCCGCCGGAGGCAGATCCTTCTCCTACCTGGCGGCCAAGACATGGAACTCCCTCCCCATCCACCTCCGGCTGACCCAGGACCACCTCGCCTTCAGGAGACAACTCAAGACCTGGCTGTTCGAGCAGTAGCGGACCCCTTCCCCCAAGCGCCTTGAGACGCTTCCGGGTGAGTAGCGCGCTATACAAATGCTGTGATTGATTGATTGATTGATTGACATGTTTCAAAATGTTTAAAAACGTAGTTAATTGCATTTAATATATGTTTAGTAATTTTTTTAAAGGTAGGACATGTTATTTGTTTATTCTTTTTTAATTTATATTTAATAAAATAAATGTTATTTGTATATATGTTAATAATTTTTATTCTATACATATAAATGTTATTTTATAATAATATACATGTTTTTTTGGTTAATGGATATTATTTTATACTTTGTATGTTTTAGAAGGCTTCTATAGATATGTTAATGTGTATATATTATGTTTAGATATTTATGTAATTTTTTTAGCAATGTTTATGTTATTACTATTGTGAGTCTTGATATTTATGTTAATTTCTATGTTTATTTAATTTTTGCAATATTTTTGTTCATGATATTTTTGAATTCGATAATTGTTATATAGATGTTTTAAAAAAATTATATATCAATATTTTTGTATTTTTTGGTGGTAAGTATAGGCAGTCGATATTTTTGTATGAGATATTTGTGTGTTGATATTTTTATAGGTCGATTATATGTGTCGATATTGTGTCCGTGAACCAGTAGGAGGTTACTTTCCAGGAAGTAGAGGTGGAGTGCAATTGATCGAGTAGCTTAGGCTGTGGTCAAGGTGCTGAAGAAGCTAAGGGTATGATTATGAGTGTGGTGGTTCTCAGCAGTGGAGGTCCACGGTCTGCCAGATTACGACTTGCGGCGGAGTGATGCGGCGGAGGCCCAATGTAACATGCTGAGCAGGCCTGATGCAGTTCTGCTGAGCCTATTACGAGTTCCTCCACATCCAGTCATTTCATGGCAGGCTCCCCGCCGTGAAAAGGCTGGCAGTGGAGGAACGAAAGGGGCCCTATAGGGGCTCCCATGCACTCGCCCACCATGGGATGCATTCAGGAGGGCATAACATGTGCCCCCTGTCTTCTTGCACCTCCAGTTCCAGCATGGCTATGACGTCACCGTCTATGCCATGCTGGAACATTTTTGCCTTTCCGATTGCGGTTACTGTTTCTGTCACCGCCATAGGAACAGCAAAAAGACCATCCGCCTGTATGAGAATAACTCGTAATCAGGTGGGGGGGTCTTTGCATAGCTTTGGTGCAGCTGCACTGGCAGAGAGCCGGCGCAACTGTGCTAAAGTCACAACCAGCCCCTATGACTCTACCTGTTTTGGGCTCACTTCCGGGTTCAGTAAGACCACAGGCCCCTCAGATGGTAAATGCTGATGAGTGTTGAGAAACTAAAAATGTTGAGGTGGTCCGTTTCCCTACAGGGGATGAACTTTACGGTGGAACACCGCCTTGGTACAGAACACACCAATGCTGATGGTCTGTCCAGGTTCATCCGCCTTAGTGATGAGAACTCCCAGGATCAAGGGTAGTTTCCCCCACTTTTTAGCTGGGGGGGACACGTGTTAGACCTGGCATCCTTGGAGTGGCTTCCCTGAATTTTTGCCTCTGCCTCCTGTACTTTTGCATTTGTGCTGGACTTCAGACCCATTACGATGCTGGGTAGAAAGCTTCTGACCAGCTGTCGGAGACTTTCCACCTGCCATCGAAGGTTTCAGTCCGACTGCTGTATTAGATAACGGCAGATGGAGTGAAACCTGCAGGGGGATTCTGATGCGCTTCCGATGGGCTTGTCGGAAGCCACCATAATCCCCTAATGGAAGAGCCAGGTACGGATCTGCCGTCAGAATTATGATGGCACTTTCCAACAGCCTTTTCATGTTGGTCTTACTGACATCAGAGGCTGTGGGAAAGTGCTTTTGGGGGCTCCTAGCAGGGCCACCTTCCCTCCTGGATTGCGGCTATGGGGCTTAAACATCTCTGCACAGTGTTGCAGGCACTGCATGGTGCCTGTCACGTGGTGCAGATATGTTTTAAAACATCCATTTTCAAATGGCAGCTTGTGCTGCTGGCCTTTTAAGCCCACCACACAAGCTGCCATTGGGAAAGGGATGTTTGCGACCGCCCTCCAAATCTGACGGTCGCAACCACCGACCTATGGTCGGTCGGTTCCTGACCGCAACGGTGTCTGTAGGACGCAGGTCTGCACAACATCGTAATAAGGCCCTTCGTATAGCTGGTTTAGGTGCTCCGGGCTCTTTGCCACTGCTGATCAGTTCTTCCTGTGTACATTGTAATTCTGATCGGTTCTCCATGATTGTCATATTTGTTTTACTGGTAAGTCCCTAGTAAAGTGCACTGTGTGTGCCCAGGGCCAGTAAATCAAATGCTGCTAGTGGGCCTGCAGCACTAATTGTGCCACCCACAAGAGTAGCCCTTCAAACATGTCTCCGGCCTGCCACTGCAGTGTCTGTGAGTGCAGTTTAAACTGCCATGTCAACCTGCAATTGCACCCACTTGGCTTGCCATAACCTTTCCTTTTCTTACATGTCAGGCACCCCTTAAGTCGACCCAAGGTACCCCCATGGACAGAGAACAGTGTATGTGATAGGTAGGACATGGATTGGTGTGTGTAACATGTTCTGATAGTGTAATACTGCCAATTTAATTTTTCACTATTTCTAGATGCTCCCATAGGCTAACATGGGTGCTGCCTTGGACAACTTTTACAATTTCTACAAGTGCACCTTTCCATTGGAAACGGCTAGAGAGTTGGAGTTTATTCTCTCTGAACTCAGAATTTAAAAACACACTTTACAGTGAAGGTGGTTTTTAAATTGTGTGTTTGAAAATGCCACTTTTAGAAAGCGGGCCTTTTCTTGTTTACCCATCCTGTGTGCCTCTGCCTACTTGAGTATTCACCATCTGGTACAGGAGCTGGGGATGTGCAGTCACCTTAGACAATCACACGTGGGGTTGAGGTGTGACCTGCCTTCCTGGGTGACTCATAGTTGGGCTTTCTGCATTTAGCATGGTGGGGGAGCTTTCACTGACACCTGAATAGGCTGTGTCTCCTCTGCACAATGCCCGCTCCACCTCTTGCAGTGAAGCTGGATTTGCGAGAACAGAGCTGGTTTTACAGGTTTTACTGAGCAAGGTAATCTCTCTGAACAAAGACTTCAAATGGAAAAAGGGGTTTAAGTAGTAGACCTAAAACCGCAGAACTTTAGATTGCTTCTGGATCACGCCTAGAGGACCCTCTGCAAAGGAGAAGGGCTGGAGTGCTGTGAGAAGGAGTACTGCCACTTTGCTGTGTGTTGTTTTGCTGGGTTTTCCTGCAGTCACCTGCTTCTACCTGAAAGAAGACAAAGACGGACCTTTGTGGTGAATCTTGCTTGAGAAGACCTCCAAGGGCTTGAAGTAGAGCTTGCCTCCTGTTCGGAAGTCTCAGGGACACAATGGGGCATTTTCACAAATAAAATTTTCAGAGCGCGGTGCTACGCCAAATTTGACAGCGGTTTGCTCTGACATTTTTAAAACGAAGAGATGCACCGTATTCACAAGAATAAGGTGCACCCCTCTGTGCCCCTTAGAGCTGGTGAAAAAAAGCTGCCTAGCACCAGTGCAGTCTCCCTACTGCGGGTGTATGGCGTTACAATGCATGCCTTTACCCCGCGTGACGTTACAATGCATGCCTTTACCCCGCGTGACGTTACAATGCATGCCTTTACCCCGCGTGGCGTTACAATGCATGCCTTTACCCCGCGTGACGTTACAATGCAATTTTTTACACTGACTTGCTGTCGGGGTGCGCTGGAGTTTGAGTATAATTTACTATTCCAACTCCAGTCTGTGCCACAGTAGGGAAGGTGTTGGCGTTAAATGCAGCACCTTATTCCCCCTACAGCAAGCCATAATAATTGTAATGGCAGCGGGGTAAAGCATGCGTTGTAATGCATGCGTTGTAATGGCTGTTTCCCCCCCTGCCGCCATGTTGAAAGGGTGCCTGACGTGCAATGGTAATTGTTATTGTTTAAATCAATCCCACTGAAAGGCACAGAGACAATACAATGGTCAAGGGAGACTGATCCTGAAAGGCACACGTGGCTGGAGGGGGGACGCATGCTCCTAAAACACCATAACGTCAAATGCCACATGAGATAGGAGCATACAGCCAATCAGGACACAGCACACACAGCACATTCAGTGATCACTTGCTCCCAATGTCAGACATCTGGACGCGTTGCCTCAGGTCGAGACCCACCTGGATCCTCTATTGAACAATGAATTTATGACTCCAAAGGCAGCAACTTGTATTCCTAACCAAACACAGATTACCTGCACCGTTTTTGGCACAGAATGAACTCTATAACAGAAAGCCTCAGATCGATTGTAAATTGAGACATTCCTCAGACCCTATGCCTTCACCTAATCTCCTGGCCGCAATGTTTAATTAAAGAAACTGGATCTGTTTTGCTGAATGCCTCTGTCTCTTGTTTTTCAAAGGTATTTCATGTTCCAGCAACAGTTTGGTGAGCCACCATCAAAGCTGCTTGGTTCCTTGTACCCGACCGAAGCCAAAGAAAGAAAGTCTACATGAGCCCCCTCGCAGCCATCGCACGCCAACACAACCTCAACATCATCTCCTACGCCGACGACACCCAGCTGATCCTCTCCCTCACCAACGACCCCGCCACCGCCAGAGCCAACCTTCACGAAGGGATGAAAGAGGTAGCCGAATGGATGAAGAACAGCCGCCTGAAACTGAACTCAGATGAGACGGAAGTCCTCATCCTGGGATCCTCACCCGCCGCCTGGGACGACTCCTGGTGGCCCCCCGCCCTAGGCAGCGCACCCAAACCAACAGACCACGCACGCAACCTGGGCTTCATCCTGGACTCCTCCCTCTCCATGACCAGACAGGTCAACGCCGTCTCCTCGTCATGCTTCAACATCATGCGCATGCTACGTAAGATCTTCCGGTGGATCCCCACCGAGACCAGGAAGACGGTCACCCAGGCCCTCGTCACCAGCCGTCTGGACCACGGCAACACCCTCTACGCCGGAACCACCGCCAAACTCCAGAAGAGACTCCAGCGGATCCAGAACGCCTCAGCATGACTCATCCTGGACATGCCCCGTCGCAGCCACATCTCCGGACACCTGAAAGATCTGCATTGGCTCCCGGTCAACAAGAGAATAACCTTCCGTCTCCTCACCCACACACACAAAGCCCTACACAGCCAAGGGCCAGGTTACCTCAACAGCCGCCTCAACTTCTACGCTCCCAAACGCCAGCTTCGGTCGACCAGCCATGCCCTCGCCGCCGTCCCTTGCATCCGTAGAGCCACCACAGACGGGCGGTCCTTCTCCTACCTCGCCGCCAAGACATGGAACTCCCTCCCCACCCACCTCCGCCTGACCCAGGACCACCTCGCCTTCAGGAAGCAACTCAAGACCTGGTTGTTCGAGCAGTAGCAGTTCCCCCCCCCCAGCGCCTTGAGACCCTCTGGGTGTGTAGTGCGCTATATAAATACGATGATTGATTGATTGATTGATCTCGCCCATACGGATTCACATTTGCACAGCAAGCAAGGGGAGCAGATACCGCGATTGAGTGGAAGTTCTGATGATCCCCGGGGCAGAGGTCTGTCCTGAAGCAGTCGTCACAGAGGGTAATAGACTACCTCAGAACCTAATTTGATAGCATCTGGCATATGGCAAACTAGGGAGAAGCATAAAAAGATAACCTGAGCGCACTGCCACTGACAGAATCTGTTCCAGAATTGTTGCAGTGCTTGCGTAGGGATCACTCCCATGTCACCTACAATTACACTAATCCAAACACTAGCCTCCCACATGCACTACACAGCGCCCTCTTGCACCATACATGGTATCAGCACAAGACCACTGTGGGCTCCCAGACATCAACCAGGTCATGTTACGTCTCTTTTGCAAAACGCCCCTTATCTCTTGTTTTTCAAAGGTATTTCATGTTCGAGCAACACACTCTACAAAAATATAGGCCAGTTCAAACAAACTACTTAAACCACATATGCCCCTCATGTCTTACTCTTTTAACAAGTCCTGCAAAACATGATTCTCTAGTAGCACTATTTTATAGAATTACTGCCTTCCACATTATTTCTGCGTGTGTGGATGACAAAATTATGCACGCATATACTATTCACAAGGGTACGAGCTAACGCAGTACCCTTACCCACACCTCTGCGAAAATGCAAACAACTTCACACAAATTACACCTATCTCATGACTCATGGCACCAACATTTCCAAATAACTCACTAGAGTGCACCGCTCCCTTCTCACATCTTGAATATTCAGAAGGTCCAACCTCTTTCCTTTCATATTCATGCTGTAACTCACGCATGTGTCATGCTCTTTACAAATGGTGCCAACACATTGCAATCTTAGCATGTATATCCTACTACCAAAATATAAGTAGGTAAGTAAGTTAGCAACAAGCGATACCTCGCTCCAACCACAAACAATTCTAAATATCTTGTGAAAGTTTTAACAGATTGCTGACAATATCAAAAATAACAAATTTCATGTGGACAGAATATCATGTCAAAAATATTGAGGAACAACATATATAGAAGGTAAGTCCAAATAAGTAAGTATAGATGTGCTATTCTTAACCCCACATCTACGTACCTTGATGATATATATATATATATATGTGATCAATCTATCCAACTTAACCCTATCCGAAACCGAGATGAATACTTTCTCACTGGATTCATCATTTTGCAGACGCACCAACTTTAATTATGCGCTGACCCACATTGATTTCTTCAAATTTGTTAGAAAACTAAAACTAAGGAAGCATTTTAGAAATCAACCAATCAGAAAAAAACGTGGATTGGAATGTTTAGAGCACAGGACGCCAGATAACCTAGCGGTGAATGATCTAAATCTCCTCAGGGACCTTGATGAGTTGGAAAGAAGTAATGAGATTCCAGGCTTGGAATTATCTTCTAAAGAAACCGCTGATAGATTTGACTTGGACATTTATGGAACAAGCATCACTGACTTCAAAAAGAAATCAAGTTTTAAACCAATCCTTCCCAAAGACTCCGTCGATCTATTTTCTGATCAGGTGATCAAGGATTTAAAAGAATTAGCCAAAGAGTTAAGTAAGAATCACAATAGAAACACTAAAGAGGAAGAAAGAAACTCTACAAAGATCATGGCAAAAATCAAATCATAGACGGACATCATAATAAGACAATCCGACAAAGGGGGCAATATAGTCCTAAGGCCGCTGAGTAAATACAATGAGAAAGCGAGGCTCCAACAAAGAGACACGAAATGCTACCAGCGAGTCCCACATAGTAATCTACTAGAGGTAAAAACTAAATACCACAAGGAGCTGCTAGATGGACAGGTTTGGGACTCTCTCTGGAAGCTGAATATCAGCACTTGAAAGTGAACAACCCAGTTACTCCCATACCACCGCGAGGATATGCAGGTCTGGTCGCGATTTAATGTTGAGCCTCACAGGAATTGTCTCACGGAGCCATACAAAGAATCGACACTGAGGATATATATTCAACATTGGCGACAATCAAATTCAGATACAAACGCATAAAGTCCCACATTATTAACCTTGCAACAACTTTGCATTTCGAACCAGTTGCTTCACATATATAAAGATAAAGTCGTGGCCCTCCTGATGAAGGCACCTTAAGTGCCGAAACACGCGTTGAGAAGATCCATCTTATAGCCACCCCTCTTTTTATTATGTATATATGTATGAATTAATGTTGTATCTTATTCTTTCCAACCTACATTGCTTCTCTGTGAATTTTGTATTTTTTTTGTTACATTGAAACCATGTTGTATTGTACTTATGAATTATTTAATGTTTTGTCTTTTTTTAAAATAAGCTAAATACAAATTTGATATGTTTTATTTTAGTCACACTCTATCCACACTGAGTTCTTAATATCATGTAATTGTTGGTATGCTGAGTTGTTAAATCAATGTAACCATTTGTTTACAATTATAGAAAAATATCATCTGCATACACAGAAAATTGTAGCTGACTGTCATCTAACCAGAAACCATGTATATCTGGATTTTATTGGCTTTTTAGCTAAGAATGGTTCCAAGGCAAGGTCAAAGAGTAAAAGTGAAGGAGGGCATTAACAAAAATCAAAGCTTTGGTTAGGGTAAATAAGAGAGAGACTAAGTTAATAAATTTGAGACTGAACCCAAACCATGTGACGGTTGAAAAAATAAAAACCCAATTCATATGATGAAATGCTTTCTCAGCAGCTAAAGAAATGACCACTAAAGAAGGCTTACAACATTTAGATTTAATGAGAATTGTTAGAAATGGGGATCTGGTTGGCTCGGGTGTTCACCTAAGCCAGTCAGAATCCACCACTCTAATCAGGGCAAGTTAGCTACATGCCAAAGATAACCTGTGCTCACCCTCCGGTAGCGTGGTGCAGAGCAGGCAGGCTTATCATCAGAGGCAACGTGTAAAGTGTTGATGCAACACACGCACACAGCAACACAATGAATGCACCACAAAAGAGACTCCACGTGGTAAAAATAGATTGCTATATTATACATCCAACAAGACCAAAACGACAGGAATCATTACAAATATGCAATTATTCAGATCGTAGTTGTCATCCTGATTGCTACAAGACTAAAACGACATACATTCTAAACAGTTTGAGGGTAATGTAGGTTGTTTGGTGTGAATGACATAAATTGCAGTAAAAACAAAGGGCACAGCACACCTGCGCTCCTACCATGATTTATACAGTAAAGTTCCTATGAGCCCTGTGGACACCACTGCGTTTGGAAAAGAAGGTAGGGCACAGGAGCATCTGCACGCCTCCTCTATTTCAATTTTTCAATTAAACTTTATTAGATTTCGTTACATGAGAAATCATAAAAGTACAAGAGCAGAGATATATAAATACATAGGCACAATTGAATATATATTCATTTAAAAATCTAAAAATAACAAATAAAAATTATATGTCTAGGAAGAGGGGCAGATCTCAGAAAATTAGACAAAACATTTCATATAAGAGGCCGAAATTCATTTATAGTGTGCCAGGGACTATTGTTTAAAAACATAATCTAAAATTTATAAAAAAATATAGCCTGATAATAAAACAGATCCTAACAGAAGTATTGGCAAATCCCCGTAATCAAGTGGGGACGAAATCTCCCTATAAATACAACAGTAGATTGTGGTACGGGACCTAATAATCGCCTTTAGATACGTTGTTACAGCCAGAATAGTCGCTGGTGTTTCTAGAAGCTGTAATCTTAGGAATGCTACCCTACAATATCTGACATTCCAGCTTCTAAGAATCGGTCTAAGATATTTATTTCTGGGTACAGTGAAGAATTTACAAAATAAAGTGCAGTGCAGGGTTGATTGTAATGACACATCATCACAGGGGCATACAAGTGTATCGGCTGACCACACATTTGCCACTGGGAATAAAACCATTCTAAAAAAGGAACCAAGTCGGTAGCAGTCCAAAATCATACGGCTAAAGCTCTTTTGTACCATCAATAGATATTGTTGAGTGCCCTCACCACTCATGATCAGTTGGTTTGCCATGACCGTATGTTTTACTCTCTCTTTGCACCACCTTTGCTCCTCAAAGTATTTCAGGCAACGAGCTTTCAGGTCTTTTCTAGAGATATCTTCCAAACTACTGGGGTCCATAAAATATTCGGGATGTCCAATGGCTTTAGTTGTCTTTTTTATATAATTGAACCACACCATATCTTTGAACCCATCTAGTTTAAGGCAATCCCAAATTACATCCCTATTGAATCCTGTTTCTTCCGTTACCCAGACCTTGTGCCACAATAGCAACGGAGCTATCTTGATGGTGTCTGTTTTATAAGGGATACCCAATTCCTGATGCCAGCTGTAAGTAGCAGAAGAGGTGGGGACGCCCAGCAGAAGAGGTGGGGACGCCCAGCAGAAGAGGTGGGGACGCCCAGCAGAAGAGGTGGGGACGCCCAGCAGAAGAGGTGGGGACGCCTCCTATATTTACTGAGGTAATCCGCTGCTTCCCCATGCAATGAGGCTCCTAACGGCGGGGCTTCGCCCTGCTCTAGGTGCTCCTTCGAGAATTCACCCCACAATGTCAGACACTGTCCAAGTGCCCCCAAGTCCTGGACGAAGTCACAGCAGAAGGGGCACCAGCATGAGCAAACCAGCTGCTCAGCAACGCGTGCTGCAGCTTGGAGTCTGCAGCACCTGGTGACTTCAGCTCCTGCAGAGGAGTGGACAGCCGCACTCTGATGCCTGCACTCTGATGCCACACTCTCATGCCGCACTCTCATGCCCCACTCTCATGCCCCACTCTCATGAAGCACTCTCATGCCGCACTCTCATGCCCCACTCTCGTGCCCCACTCTCATGCCCCACTCTCATGAAGCACTCTCATGCCGCACTCTCGTGCTGCACTCTCGTGCCCCACTCTCATAAAGCACTCTCATGCCGCACTCTCATGCCGCACTCCCATGCCCCACTCTCATGAAGCACTCTCATGCCGCACTCGCGTGCCGCACTCTCGTGCCCGACTCTCATAAAGCACTCTCATGCCGCACTCTCGTGCCCCACTCTCGTGCCCCACTCTCATAAAGCACTCTCATGCCACACTCTCGTGCCGCACTCTCATGCCGCACTCTCATGCCGCACTCTCATGCCGCACTCTCATGCCTGCACTCTCATGCCGCACTCTCAAGCCGCAATCTCACGCCCCACTCTCATGCCGCAATCTCATGCCCCACTCTCATGAAGCACTCTCATGCCACACTCTCGTCCCGCACTCTCGTGCTGCACTCTGATGCCCGCACTCTCATGCCGCACTCTCATGCCGCACTCTCATGCCCCACTCTCATGCCCCACTCTCATGCCCCACTCTCATGCCCCACTCTCATGAAGCACTCTCATGCCGCACTCTCGTGCCGCACTCTCGTGCCCCACTCTCATGCCCCACTCTCATGAAGCACTCTCATGCCGCACTCTCGTGCCCCACTCTCATAAAGCACTCTCATGCCGCACTCTCATGCCGCACTCTCATGCCCAACTCTCATGAAGCACTCTCATGCCCCACTCTCGTGCCGCACTCTCGTGCCCCACTCTCATAAAGCACTCTCGTGCCGCACTCTCATGCCGCACTCTCATGCCGCACTCTCATGCTGCACTCTCATGCCGCACTCTCATGCCTGCACTCTCATGCCGCACTCTCAAGCTGCAATCTCATGCCCCACTCTCATGCCACAATCTCATGCCCCACTCTCATGAAGCACTCTCGTGCCGCACTCTCATGCCGCACTCTCGTGCCCCACTCTCATGCCCCACTCTCGTGCCCCACTCTCATAAAGCACTCTCATGCCTCACTCTCATGCCGCACTCTCGTGCCCCACTCTCGTGCCCCACTCTCATAAAGCACTCTCGTGCCGCACTCTCGTGCCGCACTCTCATGCCGCACTCTCATGCCGCACTCTCATGCCGCACTCTCATGCCTGCACTCTCATGCCGCACTCTCAAGCTGCAATCTCATGCCCCACTCTCATGCCACAATCTCATGCCCCACTCTCATGAAGCACTCTCGTGCCGCACTCTCATGCCGCACTCTCGTCCCGCACTCTCGTGCTGCACTCTGATGCCCACACTCTCATGCCACACTCTCATGCCGCACTCTCATGCCGCACTCTCATGCCGCACTCTCATGCCGCACTCTCATGCCCCACTCTCATGCCCCACTCTCATGACCCACTCTCATGCCCCACTCTCATGCCGCAGTCTCTTGCCGCACTCTCATGCCGCACTCTCATGTCCCACTCTCATGCCACACTCTCATGCCACACTCTCATGCCACACTCTCATGCCACACTCTCATGCCACACTCTCATGCCGCACTCTCATGCCACACTCTCATGCCACACTCTCATGCCACACTCTCATGCCACACTCTCATGCCGCACTCTCATGCCGCAGTCTCATGCCGCAGTCTCTTGCTGCACTCTCATGCCGCACTCTCATGCCGCACTCTCAAACCCCATTCTCATGCCGCACTCTCATGCCGCACTCTCGAACCCCATTCTCAAGCCGCACTCTCATGCCGCACTCTCATGCCGCACTCTCATGCCGCAGTCTCTTGCCGCACTTTCATGCCGCACTCTCATGCCGCACTCTCATGCCGCACTCTCAAACCCCATTCTCATGCCGCACTCTCATGCCGCACTCTCATGCCGCACTCTCATGCCGCACTCTCATGCCGCACTCTCATGCCGCAGTCTCAAACCCCATTCTCATGCCGCACTCTCATGCCGCACTCTCATGCCCGCACTCTCATGCCCGCACTCTCATGCCGCACTCTCATGCTTCCCTCTCATGCTGCACTCTCATGCCCCACTCTCATGCCCCACTCTCATGCTGCACTCTCTCTCATGCCTGGACTCTCATGCCGCATTCTCATGCCGCACTCTCATGCCGCAGTCTCTTGCTGCACTCTCAAACCCCATTCTCATGCCGCACTCTCATGCTGCACTCTCATGCCCGCACTCTCATGCCCCACTCTCATGCCGCACTCTCATGTCGCAGTCTCTTGCCGCACTCTCAAACCCCTTTCTCATGCCGCACTCTCATGCCCCACTCTCATGCCGCACTCTCATGCTTCCCTCTCATGCTGCACTCTCATGCCCCACTCTCATGCCGCACTCTCTCTCATGCCTGGGCTCTCATGCCGCATTCTCATGCCTGGACTCTCATGCCACACTCTCATGCCGCACTCTCATGCCGCACTCTCTCTCATGCCTGCACTCTCATGCCGAACTCTCATGCCCAATTCTCATGCCACACTCTAATGTCTGAACTCTCATGCCGCACTCTCATGCCTGAACTCTCATGCCGCACTCTCATGCCTGAACTCTCATGGCACCCTCTCATGCCTGCACTCTCATGCCGCACTCTCATGCGCCACTCTCATGATGCACTCTCATGCCTGAACTCTCATGCCACACTCTCTCTCATGCCTGCACTCTCATGTCTGCACTCTCATGCCCCACTCTCATTCCACATTCTCATGCCTGCACTCTCATGCCACACTCTCATGCCCCACTCTCATGATGCACTCTCTCTCATGCCTGGACTCTCATGCCGCACTCTCATGCCGCACTCTCATGCCGCACTCTCATGCCGCACTCTCATGCCACACTCTCATGCCACACTCTCATGCCACACTCTCATGCCACACTCTCATGCCACACTCTCATGCCACACTCTCATGCCACACTCTCATGCCACACTCTCATGCCACACTCTCATGCCACACTCTCATGCCGCACTCTCATGCCGCACTCTCATGCCACACTCTCATGCCACACTCTCATGCCGCACTCTCATGCCGCACTCTCAAACCCCATTCTCATGCCGCACTCTCATGCCGCACTCTCATGCCGCACTCTCAAACCCCATTCTCATGCTGCACTCTCATGCCACACTCTCATGCCACACTGTTAGACGGACCGGGAGGGTCGGCCGAGGATAAGGGGAGAGGTCTCCGGGGAGAGCCGTCTCCAGCGATCGTACAGACAAGTAACTTCCCCCCCACAGACGGACACCACACAAGGATAAGGTTCAACGATACTTTATAAGCAATTCTTCAAGTACGGTAAAATGGTACAAGGAGGTCTGGACTCAGGGGTCCCCTCGATTCTGGTCTCTGGATTGGGAAAAGGGTAGCGGGACAGTCTTGTTACCAATTGAATAGATGAAATAGCTCTCAATCCTCGAGCTCGGCGTTCTAGATGATCGGGCCGCGGCGGAGCCAGCAGGTCCCGAGATGGTTGAAGGTAGCGACGGTCCGCGGCGGAGCCAGCAGGTCCCGATGAAGATGGTAGTTACAAACGGTCCGCGGCCACGCCAGCAGGTCCCGACGACGATGAAGGTTTAGGAAGGTTGCGGCAGCGCCAGCAGGCAGGACGATAGTTCGCAAGGCAGAGCTACGGCAGCGCCAGTAGTCCGTCAAGGATGAGTTCTTCTCTGCGTCTCTCGACTCCAGGATACAACTGCCTTCCTGCTCTGGAGCTACCCCAGTTATAGGTCTGGCGCCCTTTGATGTCCGGACCCTCGCACTTGGAGGTCGGGAGGTCCGGGATGAGGGAGTCCAGACACCCAGCAGGGGGGTGGAGCCAGCGCCCGGGGAGGCTGGGGGCGATCGGCACCTGGCGGGGGAGAGCCATCGACACCTCTTTCTCCCATTGACCTGCCAAGTAGTCCGCTCACCTCCTGGGTGGATGGTGGTGCCGGGATGTCGGGGCCTGGCCAGGCCCAGGGTGAGGGTCGATCGGAGGCCACGCGGCCTCGTGGTGCAGTGTCCAAGATGGCGCCCAGGCCGGGCGCGAGGGCCGGTAGGGGATCGGGCCCACGAGATCGAGATGTTCAGAGGCAAGGGTCCCAGAGGGGACGGGAAACATGGAGTGGTGGCGTGTAACACTTGAGGAGCCGGGCTCGGGCCCGGTCGTGCAGAGGGGGAGCGGGCCTTTCATGTGGCCTGTCCAACACACACTCTCATGCCACACTCTCATGCCACACTCTCATGCCACACTCTCATGCCACACTCTCATGCCACACTCTCATGCCGCACTCTCATGCCGCACTCTCATGCCGCACTCTCAAACCCCATTCTCATGCCTGGACTCTCATGCCGCACTCTCATGCCGCACTCTCATGCCGCACTTTCATGCCACACTCTCATGCCACACTCTCATGCCGCACTCTCATGCCGCACTCTCATGCCGCACTCTCATGCCGCACTCTCAAACCCCATTCTCATGCCGCACTCTCATGCCGCACTCTCATGCCGCACTCTCATGCCGCACTCTCAAACCCCATTCTCATGCCGCACTCTCAAACCCCATTCTCATGCCGCACTCTCATGCCGCACTCTCATGCCCGCACTCTCATGCCCGCACTCTCATGCCGCACTCTCATGCCGCACTCTCATGCCGCATTCTCATGCCGCACTCTCATGCCGCACTCTCATGCCGCACTCTCAAACCCCATTCTCATGCCGCACTCTCATGCCGCAGTCTCTTGCCGCACTCTCAAACCCCTTTCTCATGCTGCACTCTCATGCCGCACTCTCCTGCCCGTGCTCTCATGCCCCACTCTCATGCCGCACTCTCAGGCCGCACTCTCATGCTGCACTCTCATGCCCCACTCTCATGCCCCACTCTCTTGCCGCACTCTCTCTCATGCCTGCACTTTCATGTACCACTCTCTCTCATGCCTGGGCTCTCATGCTGCACTCTCTCTCATTCCGCACTCTCATGCTGCATTCCCATGCCTGGGCTCTCATGCTGCTCTCTCTCATTCCGCACTCTCATGCCGCACTCTCATGCCGCACTCTCTCTCATGCCTGCACTCTAATGCCTGAACTCTCATGCCGCACTCTCATGCCTGAACTCTCATGGCGCCCTCTCATGCCTGCACTCTTATGCCGCACTCTCATGCCCCACTCTCATGATGCACTCTCATGCCTGAACTCTCATGCCACACTCTCTCTCATGTCTGCACTCTCATATCTGCACTCTCATGCAGCACTCTCATGCCCCACTCTCATTCCACATTCTCATGCCGCACTCTCATGCCGCACTCTCTCTCATGCCTGGACTCTCATGCCGCACTCTCATGCCGCACTCTCTCTCATGCCTGGACTCTCATGCCGCACTCGCTCTCATGCCTGCACTCTCATGCCCCACTTTCTCTCATGCCTGGACTCTCATGTCACACTTTCATGCTGCACTCTCTCTCATGCCTGCACTCTCATGCCGTACTCTCATGCTGCACTCTCTCTCATGCCTGGACTCTCATGCCGCACACTCTCTCATGCCTGGACTCTCATGCCGCAATCTCATGCCACACTCTCATGCCGCATACTCTCTCATTCCTGCACTCTCATGCCCCCCCTCTAATGCCGCACTCTCATGCCTGGAATCTAATGCCGCACTCTCTCTCATGTCTACACTCTCATGTCCACACTCTCATGCCGCACTCTCAAGCCTGCACTCTCTCTCATGCCTGACCTCTCATGCCTGCACTCTCATGCCTCCACTCTCATGCCCCACTCTCTCTCATGCCCTACCTCGTATGCCTGACCTCTCATGTCTGCACTCTGAGGCATGCACTCTCATGCCTGCACTCTGATGCCTGCACTCTGATGCCCGCACTCTCATGCCTACACTCTCATGCCTGCACTCTCATACCCGCATTCTCATGCCCGTACTCTCATGCCCGTACTCTCATGCCCGTACTCTCATGCCCGTACTCTCATGCCCGCACTCTCATACCTGCACTCTCATACCCGCACTCTCATGCCCGCACTCTCATACCCGCACTCTCATGCCCGTACTCTCATGCCTGCACTCTCATGCCTGCACTCTCATGCCGCACTCTCATGCCCGCACTCTCATGCCCGCACTCTCATGCCGCACTCTCATGCTGCACTCTCATGCCCCACTCTCATGTCGCACTCTCATGCTGCACTCTCATGCCCCACTCTCATGCCGCACTCTCATGCCGCACTCTCTCTCATGCCTGCACTTTCATGCACCACTCTCTCTCATGCCTGGGCTCTCATGCTGCACTCTCTCTCATTCCGCACTCTCATGCCGCATTCTCAT
This sequence comes from Lissotriton vulgaris, assembly GCF_964263255.1. NCBI lineage: Eukaryota > Metazoa > Chordata > Amphibia > Caudata > Salamandridae > Lissotriton > Lissotriton vulgaris. The sequence continues at coordinate 55,357 of NW_028247657.1, read as the reverse complement.
GCCTGGACTCTCATGCCACACTCTCATGCCGCTCTCTCTCTCATGCCTGCACTCTCATGCCGAACTCTCATGCCCAATTCTCATGCCGCACTCTAATGTCTGAACTCTCATGCCGCACTCTCATGCCTGAACTCTCATGCCGCACTCTCATGCCTGAACTCTCATGCCTGCACTCTTATGCCGCACTCTCATGCCCCACTCTCATGATGCACTCTCATGCCTGTACTCTCATTCCACATTCTCATGCCGCACTCTCATGTCTGCACTCTCATGCAGCACTCTCATGCCCCACTCTCATTCCACATTCTCATGCCGCACTCTCATGCCGCACTCTCTCTCATGCCTGGACTCTCATGCCGCACTCTCATGCCGCACTCTCTCTCATGCCTGGACTCTCATGCCGCACTCGCTCTCATGCCTGCACTCTCATGCCCCACTTTCTCTCATGCCTGGACTCTCATGTCACACTTTCATGCTGCACTCTCTCTCATGCCTGCACTCTCATGCCCCACTCTATCTCATGCCTGCACTCTCATGCCGCACTCTCATGCTGCACTCTCTCTCATGCCTGGACTCTCATGCCGCACACTCTCTCATGCCTGGACTCTCATGCCGCAATCTCATGCCACACTCTCATGCCGCATACTCTCTCATTCCTGCACTCTCATGCCCCCCCTCTAATGCCGCACTCTCATGCCTGGACTCTAATGCCGCACTCTCTCTCATGTCTGCACTCTCATGTCCACACTCTCATGCCGCACTCTCAAGCCTGCACGCTCTCTCATGCCTGACCTCTCATGCCTGCACTCTCATGCCTGCACTCTCATGCCCCACTCTCTCTCATGCCCTACCTCGTATGCCTGACCTCTCATGTCTGCACTCTGAGGCATGCACTCTGATGCCTGCACTCTGATGCCTGCACTCTCATGCCCGCACTCTCATGCCTACACTCTCATGCCTGCACTCTCATAATCGCATTCTCATACCCGCACTCTCATGCCCGTACTCTCATGCCCGCACTCTCATACCTGCACTCTCATACCCGCACTCTCATACCCGCACTCTCATGCCCGCACTCTCATGCCCGTACTCTCATGCCTGCACTCTCATGCCCGCACTCTCATGCCGCACTCTCATGCCCGCACTCTCATGCCCGCACTCTCATGCCCGCACTCTCATGCCCGCACTCTCATGCTTCACTCTCATGCCCCACTCTCATGTCGCACTCTCATGCTTCCCTCTCATGCTGCACTCTCATGCCCCACTCTCATGCCGCACTCTCTCTCATGCCTGGGCTCTCATGCTGCACTCTCTCTCATTCCGCACTCTCATGCCGCATTCTCATGCCTGGACTCTCATGCCACACTCTCATGCCGCACTCTCTCTCATGCCTGCACTCTCATGCCGAACTCTCATGCCCAATTCTCATGCCGCACTCTAATGTCTGAACTCTCATGCCGCACTCTCATCCCTGAACTCTCATGCCGCACTCTCATGCCTGAACTCTCATGGCACCCTCTCATGCCTGCACTCTTATGCCGCACTCTCATGCCCCACTCTCATGATGCACTCTCATGCCTGAACTCTCATGCCACACTCTCTCTCATGCCTGCACTCTCATGTCTGCACTCTCATGCAGCACTCTCATGCCCCACTCTCATTCCACATTCTCATGCCGCACTCTCTCTCATGCCTGGACTCTCATGCCGCACTCTCATGCTGCACTCTCTCTCATGCCTGGACTCTCATGCCGCACTCTCATGCCGCACTCTCTCTCATGCCTGCACTCTCATGCCCCACTCTCTCTCATGCCTGCACTCTCATGCCCCACTCTCATGCTGCACTCTCTCTCATGCCTGGACTCTCATGCCGCACACTCTCTCATGCCTGGACTCTCATGCCGCAATCTCATGCCACACTCTCATGCCGCATACTCTCTCATTCATGCACTCTCATGCCCCCCCTCTAATGCCGCACTCTCATGCCTGGACTCTAATGCCGCACTCTCTCTCATGTCTGCACTCTCATGCCGCACTCTCAAGCCTGCACTCTCTCTCATGCCTGACCTCTCATGCCTGCACTCTCATAACTGCACTCTCATGCCTGCACTCTCTCTCATGCCCTACCTCGTATGCCTGACCTCTCATGTCTGCACTCTGAGGCATGCACTCTCATGCCTGCACTCTGATGCCTGCACTCTCATGCCTGCACTCTCATGCCCGCACTCTCATGCCTACACTCTCATGCCTGCACTCTCATACCCGCACTCTCATACCCGCACTCTCATACCCGCACTCTCATGCCTACACTCTCATGCCTGCACTCTCATACCCGCACTCTCATACCCGCACTCTCATGCCCGTACTCTCATGCCTGCACTCTCATGCCTGCACTCTCATGCCCGCACTCTCATGCCTGCACTCTCATGCCGCACTCTCATGCCTGCACTCTCATGCCTGCACTCTCATACCTGCACTCTCATACCCGCACTCTCATGCCCGCACTCTCATACCCGCACTCTCATGCCCGCACTTTCATGCCTGCACTCTCATGCCTGCACTCTCATGCCCGCACTCTCATGCCGCACTCTCATGCCCGCACTCTCATGCCCGCACTCTCATGCCGCACTCTCATGCTGCACTCTCATGCCCCACTCTCATGCTGCACTCTCATGCTTCCCTCTCATGCTGCACTCTCATGCCCCACTCTCATGCCGCACTCTCTCTCATGCCTGCACTTTCATGCACCACTCTCTCTCATGCCTGGGCTCTCATGCTGCACTCTCTCTCATTCTGCACTCTCATGCCGCATTCTCATGCCTGGACTCTCATGCCACACTCTCATGCCGCACTCTCTCTCATGCCAGCACTCTCATGCCGAACTCTCATGCCCAATTCTCATGCCGCACTCTGATGTCTGAACTCTCATGCCGCACTCTCATGCCTGAACTCTCATGCCGCACTCTCATGCCTGAACTCTCATGGCGCCCTCTCATGCCTGCACTCTTATGCCGCACTCTCATGCCCCACTCTCATGATGCACTCTCATGCCTGAACTCTCATGCCACACTCTCTCTCATGCCTGCACTCTCATGTCTGCACTCTCATGCAGCACTCTCATGCCCCACTCTAATTCCACATTCTCATGCCGCACTCTCTCTCATGCCTGGACTCTCATGCCGCACTCTCATGCCGCACTCTCTCTCATGCCTGGACTCTCATGCCGCACTCTCATGCCGCACTCTCTCTCATGCCTGCACTCTCATGCCCCACTTTCTCTCATTCCTGGACTCTCATGTCGCACTTTCATGCTGCACTCTCTCTCATGCCTGCACTCTCATGCCCCACTCTATCTCATGCCTGCACTCTCATGCCGCACTCTCATGCTGCACTCTCTCTCATGCCTGGACTCTCATGCCACACACTCTCTCATGCCTGGACTCTCATGCCGCAATCTCATGCCACACTCTCATGCCGCATACTCTCTCATTCCTGCACTCTCATGCCCCCCCTCTAATGCCGCACTCTCATGCCTGGACTCTAATGCCGCACTCTCTCTCATGTCTGCACTCTCATGTCCACACTCTCATGCCGCACTCTCAAGCCTGCACTCTCTCTCATGCCTGACCTCTCATGCCTGCACTCTCATTCCTGCACTCTCATGTCCCACTCTCTCTCATGCCCTACCTCGTATGTCTGACCTCTCATGTCTGCACTCTGAGGCATGCACTCTCATGCCTGCACTCTGATGCCTGCACTCTCATGCCTGCACTCTCATGCCTGCACTCTCATGCCCGCACTCTCATGCCTGCACTCTCATGCCTGCACTCTCATACCCGCACTCTCATGCCCGCACTCTCATACCCGCACTCTCATGCCCGTACTCTCATGCCTGCACTCTCATGCCTGCACTCTCATACCTGCACTCTCATGCCTGCACTCTCATGCCGCACTCTCATACCTGCACTCTCATACCCGCACTCTCATGCCTGCACTCTCATGCCGCACTCTCATACCCGCACTCTCATACCCGCACTCTCATGCCCGCACTCTCATACCCGCACTCTCATGCCCGCACTCTCATACCCGCACTCTCATGCCCGTACTCTCATGCCTGCACTCTCATGCCTGCACTCTCATGCCCGCACTCTCATGCCGCACTCTCATGCCTGCACTCTCATGCCTGCACTCTGATGCCTGCACTCTCATGCCTGCACTCTCATGCCTGCACTCTCATGCCCGCACTCTCATGCCTGCACTCTCATGCCTGCACTCTCATACCCGCACTCTCATGCCCGCACTCTCATACCCGCACTCTCATGCCCGTACTCTCATGCCTGCACTCTCATGCCTGCACTCTCATGCCCGCACTCTCATGCCTGCACTCTCATGCCGCACTCTCATACCCGCACTCTCATACCCGCACTCTCATGCCCGCACTCTCATACCCGCACTCTCATGCCCGCACTCTCATACCCGCACTCTCATGCCCGTACTCTCATGCCTGCACTCTCATGCCTGCACTCTCATGCTCGCACTCTCATGCCGCACTCTCATGCCTGCACTCTCACGCCGCACTCTCATGCCTGCACTCTCATACCAGACCAAGGGACAGTATTTCACCCCTGAGGCGGAAAGCCGGGAGCTAGAGCGATTTACTTACACTTTGCACACATTTTTTTGAAAACTTTTTACCTCGCCGCTTATTTTAATAAAAATTGATTGCACTTCGTGATTTTAGCCACACTTACTAGCGCCGCATTTATTAGCTTGTCTCCCCTCATTTCAGCCGATTTAGGAGCTGAATTGGGGCTGGGGGTTGGAGGTGGCCGGCTAGGCAGAGCGGCCATATTGGGAGGAGGCAGGTTGACGCTACAGTCGTTGGGGCAGGAAGCGCCGGTCCCGCGCTCAAGCCCATAAATTGGGAGGTCTTCTCTTCGCGCAGCGAACGTGACAGCGGTCGCGCCTCATCGCGCCGAAGGAGCGCCCAAGGAAAGCCCGTCTGTGCCCATCCGTGCCAGGACGGGCCAGGTCAAGGCCAGGGGCTCTAATTGGTGACATCTCCGCTTATGGATACCGTACGCTACAGTGGGAAGAACCTGAGGGCAATTAGAGGCAGCGCTATCATCAGCTGTCCTTTCAGTTCCCCTTCAGAGGTAGGGATTCCGTGTCCACTCTGCAAACAGATAAGGCTAGCAGTTGTTAAAGCGAAACATCAGTTATTTGCATTACTAAATTGTCGCTCCCTCCCGAGACATGCGGTGGAAATTCGCATGCTTTCGGAGGAACGAGATCTAGATGCCCTGTTTTTGACAGAGACGTGGCTTACTGAGGCATCAGATCCGGATGTCGTCAGGGCCCTACATTAGGCAGGACCGCCAAATCGGTCGTGGAAGAGGAGTGGCCATAATTTTGAAAAACACTGTTATATGTAGAACATCTGAGAGTCCACTTCTGGATTGCGAGAGCCTGGGCTTTTCAATTGCCTTCTCTCCCTCCTGTACTATGTCAGGCTTCTTGGTCTATAGGCCGCTGGATGACTACCGCGGCTTTTGTAACAATCTACTGGACAAGATTTCAGTTTCCATTAGTGAGGTACCTTTGCTGAGGTAACACTGCTCCTTGTACCTCTGGTGAGGTATCACGGCCCTTTGTACCTCTGGTGACGTCACACTGCTCCTTGTACCTCTGGTGACATAACACTACTCCTTGTACCTCTGGTGAGGTAACACTGCTCTTTGTACCTCTGGTGAGGTAATGCTGCTCTTTGTACCTCTGATGAGGTAACACTGCTTCTTGTACCACTGGTGAGGTAACCCTGCTCCTTGTACCTCTGGTAACATAACACTGCTCCTTGTACCTCTGGTGAGGTATCACGGCTCTTTGTACCTCTGGTGATGTAAAACTGCTCCTTGTACCTCTGGTGACGTAACACTGCTCCTGATTTATTTATTTATTTGACGGTTTAATATAACGCAAATAATACCCTTGCAGGTATCAGAGCGCTTTACAAGGTAAATATTGCAGATACATAGGCAAATGGTAAATAACATATAGTTTCATAGAAATCACGGATAGTAGAATCAACATATTGAAGATACATAGGCATGTGGTAAATGACATATAGTACCATACATTTCAAGCATAGTATAATCACAATATCAAAGATACATAGAGAAGTAGTAAATAATATATAGTTCCATATAGATCAAGAATAGAGTGCTATAATCACAGTAACCCATGCTCAAGTGAATTTAGCCATAAGAAGGGATTTCACCTCTTTTTTGAAGGATGCTGTAGAGGGATTCAGTCTGGTTTCTGGGGGCAAAGCATTCCAGATCCTGGCGCCATCCCAGAGAAGGCTCGGTTTTATGTTTTCTTCTTGTTGAATCTTTGAGGTTTCAGTAAAAGGCTTCTGGCTCTTCTGGAGGCTCTGTTGCCACATGAAGGCACCCGTTTCTGTGCCAGAGAGCTGGGAGTGGTGTGATGAATGGCTTTATGCGTCATGCATGCTATTTTTAGTTGAATTCTGGCTTTGAAAGGTAACCAGTTAAGGGATCTTAGGTCCGGGGATATGTGGGAGTTTCTTTTGGAGCCAGTAATAGGTCTCGCTGCTGCATTGATGAAAGCTCTAAGCGGGGCTGCTGAGGAGCTGGGAAGGCAGCAGAGAGAGACACTCCCATATTCCACTCTCGGGATAACTAGAGCTCGTACTGCCAGTTTGAAGTCCTTTTCAGGCCGGAAAGGTTTAAGTTTTCTCAAAGTATTAATCTGAAAGTTTGTTCCTTTTGTTGCGGTGCTGATGTGATTCTGTATAGTGAGATTTCTGTCCAGCGTTACTCCCAGCGATTTCGCGGAGGCAACGATAAGAGGTTGGCAGTTGAGTGCTGTTAGGTGTTTGATCCAGTCTTGAATTATGGGTACTTGGGCAGGAGTAGCGATTAGGAGGAATTCGGTTTTTAGGGTATTCAGTTTTAGATGGTTTTCGGACAGCCAGCTCTGATTTTTTTCGAGAGTGATGTTGAGCGATTTGATGTCTTCTAGTGAATGAATCTTTAGGTATAATTGTGTATCATCTGGGTACATATGGTATTGTATGTTAGAAGAGTTAAGAATTTCAATGAGTGGTTACATGAATAGATTGAAGAGTGTCGGAGAGAGGGAGGATCCTTGTGGGACTCCGAAGGTGACTGGGACTGGTTTGGACAGGGAACGGTTAACTTTGAATCGTTGCAATCTGTTTTGGAGGAACAAGGTAAACCAGTTTAGAACTAATCCGGATAGTCCCATTCTGTGCTTCAGCAGGTCTAGCAGGTTGTCGTGTTTGACGGTATCAAAGGCAGAGGAAAGGTCGAGCAGGATAAGTAAGCAGGCTTCGTTCTGTTCTAGTATTTATAGCGCATCGTCAATTATGTGGGTCATGGCTGATTTGTTGAGCAGGTTGAAATGGTCTATGTGTCTTACAAGATGGAGGTGTGCACATTTTTCTGAGAGTTTAGCCGGGGTAGGGATGTTGGATATTGGGCAGTAGTTATTTAAGCCCGCTGGGTCAACCGTTGGTTTCTTTTGGATGGGGGACCTGCCCGGATTTGAGGATATCAGAGATGGTTCCTTGAAGGAGGGAGGTATTTATAATCTTGGTCCAAAGAGGCAGTATCAGTGGGATGAAGTCTTTTATGCAGTTTGCTGGGAGAGGCTCAGTGAAGGGATTGGAAGGATTCAGAGCCGTGAGCATTTTGAGTATAGTTTCTTCATTATAAGTATTGAAGGATGACCAAGACGTATTAATTGTTAGGTCGGCCTTTGGTAAGCTCCGGTGTGGGGCTCCTAGAAGGGATGATGAGGGGTCCGTGTGTGTGTCAGTTTGTGTGATTAAATCATTGACTAGGTCCTGCTTTATGTTTTCGGTGTTCAGAGTGAAGAAGGAAGCAAACTCTTCACAGTTGGGTAGTGAGCTTGAGTTTGCTTGGGGGAGGTGAGGTGCATCCTTAGATTGTGTTTTGATTAGCTCAAAAGGTTTTTGGGGACGATTCCTGGCCTGGTCTAATTGATAACTGAAAAAGTCTGCTTTAGATCGTCTGATCTTTCTTTAGTAGGACTTTCTCTTCCTTCTTGGCATCTTGAGGTGGTTGGTGGATGGAGCCGATCGCTATCTACATTCAGTTAGTCTTAAGGATCGTCTGTCCTCATTGAGCCTTCTATCGTACCAGGGTTTTGAGTCTTTTGTGGAGACTCTCTTTATTTGTAGGGGGGCAACCTCGTTTAATATCATGTTCGTGGAATTGAAGTAGTGGTGGGTGAGACCTTGAACATCGGATATCCCTTCTGGGGGAAGAAGAATGTTGAAGCTGGAGGTTGTGATTATGTTAGAAACAATTTTCTCAGATCTCTCTTCCATACTTCAGATCTCATGGGTTGAGCTGAATTAAGTTTGTGTTTCATTGATAAAGAAGGTGATGATATGATGGTCGGACCAATCACATGGACGGATCGTATCTAGCTGAATGGAATCTGCTTTAGAGATAACTAGGTCAAGGATGGCTCCTTTATCATGTGTGGAGCTGTTGCAGATTTGGGTGAGGTCGAGGTTCGAGAGGAAGTTTTTGAGACTATTGACCGCAGAGTCATTGGGGTCATTCCAATGGAGATTGAGGTCTCCGAGGAATATTTGGGTATTTTTGATTTCCGACATTAGTAGAGACAATATCTATGAAATGCTCAATTTAAGTGTTGTTATCATCTGGTGGATGATAGAGAGTGTCCAGAGAGCAAACTGGTTTGCTATTGCTAGTGATGTCTAAGCTAATGTATTCACAAGAGGGGAATACTGGAGTTTGGGATCGGTTCACTGAGAAATTGTTCCAGTGTTTGCAGGCAATGCCACCCCCTGGCTTGGTAAGTCTGTCTAGTCTGATGATGTCATGGTTTGGGGGTACCAGTATATCGAGGATGGGTGCAGAAGATTCATTTAACCATGTTTCGGTCAAAATTAATAGGTCCGGTTCTTGTGTAAGCAAGAGGTCAGCTAAGTCAGCTGCATGTCTTAAGGCAGAACTACAATTTAGTAGTATACATTTAAGACAGGTCTTGATGAGGGAAGAGTTGGGTTCCTGGGTAAGGGGAACTTGTCTAAGATTGTTTGCGACTATACCTCTGGGATTATGAGTAGTGAGTCTGTGCGTATTGGAAGGAATAGATTGTTTAGTGAATGTTTGGGGCGGTTATCTGGAAGCATGTTGTTGCGGTTAGGTTGTGGGAGATCATAGGAGCGTAATATGAAGAGTAAGTCTTTCTCCGATAGAGGATTGGTGCTTCACATTGGGTGGGTTGAAGTATTGTGGAAAGGAATGGATCTCCACCTAGGGGGCAAATGTTTCGGAGTGACTTCTGAGTGTTACTATGGAAGTTTGTCTTGATATCTCATGTCGATCTATTGTTCAAGAGTTGGCGAAGTCAAACTTCACATAGAACTTGCAGTTCTTCTTTGAGATGCCGTAGCGAAATTAGAATCTCGTAAAGTCTAGGGTCTGGTGTAGGTGATAGCAGGATTGGTGATTGTATTGTGAGGGCGGGAGGTGTGTTTGCGTCCCGCGGGTAGTATGCGGGAAGCACGTATCCTGGGTTGTTGTGTAGCATCCTGCCTGGTTCGTTATCTGGATCAGGGAGGGGTGGACTGGTGTGGAATGGCGATGTATGAATCGCGGGGGTGTGCGGTGTGGATGTGGTCCTGGGAGTATTGGTTTTGCAGGTGGAAGGGTTGACATTGGGGGGAAGTATGTCCATTCCAGGTGAGGGCGCTGTGTCTGGAATGGGTGTAAATGCTGGTAGTGTAATAAGGGGGGAGTGTATTGGAAGGGAATTGTGCGGGGAGGAGAGGGTAGCACTAGGATTGGGGGTAAATGTTGATATTGATATCCGATGAGCGCGAGCCGATGTATCATTGGGGGGGTGATAGGCTGTGTGCTGGGGGTGGGAGCTGCCTGGGAGGGGTGGGGGTGGGGCTTTTATCACTTTATCCCTGATGATGGGGGAATATATTATCCAACAGGTTTAAGCTGCCGTCTGATTATTGCATTAGCATGATTCCATTGTGATAGATGGTGATGGTTGCTGCGGCTTTGTAGATTGGGGAGGGGGAGCTGGAGATTGTAAGACTGTTGGACTTGGCCCTGTTCCCCAAATTTTTTGCTTTTCGCCCCCCTAATTTAAGGATGTCTCCCCCATGGTAAAGATTAGTGTATAGGCCATGTGAGTATGAGATGCCCTGCTCAATGTGTAATGTCAGGCAATAGTGTGTGCACTGATTTAACCCCCATTGTAAACATGCACCCCAATGAAATGCTGTATCTGAAATGGCTGCCAAGGCTGTGCGTTGTGCCACCTGACTGCAGTAGGTTAGCGGTCTAGTTGTTCGGTACCCAGCCACCCCAGCATTTGGAGGAAAAGCCTGGCACCCAGGGTGCTCTACTCCTCCCCCTGAGCCAGTTTGAACCAGTTCCCCAGAGGATTCCAGAAGATTCTGGCACTGTCTGGGAGGTGGGGTGAGGAGGATATAAATAAGGGGGCTGTGCCACCATGTGCAGAGACAGAGCTGGGACAGGAATGTGAGGGGACCTGCTGCCAGGGGATACCGCCACTTGGGCCTGTGTGCTGGACCCTGCACCATATGGAACCCCCCTACTGTTCCCATGGCTTGTGGAGCCCCACTTCAGGAGTTCAGGCTGCCATGTAGGAGGAGGACAACGCTACAGTGGGGAGGTTGAAAGCCTACTGCCCTTTTTTGATGATGCCCCCACTAACTGCTGACCTGGCCCAGTAGTGACTACTGCTCTGTCCCCCGGGCCACTGAAGAAGGAGGGCCCCCCTAGGTCCCTGAAGCTGCCGGGACCCTGCACCACGTAAGTGCTGCACAAAGAAGCACCTGGAAGGGAAGGAGCATCTTGGACCCCCCCAGGAGGTGAGGAGTATTACCCTGGGGCTTACTGCTGGGACTGACGTCCCCCTTTCGCTGTGTGCCTAGAGGAAGCGTTGGGTGCCAAAGCGCTATGATCTGGGAAGTGCTGTGCTGTTAAGGAACTGATTGCCTGGCCTTGGATGAGTGCTGCCTGATGTGTACCTGCCTAAGCGCTGGGATCCCTAAAGCACTGGGCCAAGAAGAAGCGCTGTGTGCCTAGAAGCGATGTGCTGCCTCTCCATTGTTCCCCTGCTGTGGCCTCTTTGCTGTCCTGCCTAACCGAACTGTGCTGCCTCTCCAGCGCTCCCCTGCTCTTCCCCTGGAGAAGAGCTGGACCCCTGCACACTGTTGCCTGTTGAAGCGCTGTGCCCTGTGACTGTTGTGGCCCCCGAGGTGCTATAGTCGCCATCCTTCTTTGACATGGGCTGTGCCTGGGAGCGCTAAATGGGGGCACTCACCGCTGCTGCAGCGGTTCCTCTGGAAGCCCGTGAAGCGCATCATTGCGGTGGGCGCTCCGATCTATACCGCCGCGGGCCAGCGTTAGCTTGGGGGAGACCCCCACTGTGGGTATCGTTGCAGCGGCCCCCAGCGCCAAGAGAGGGCTGCCGGAATTCAGAGCGGGCCGCGCTAGGCCCTGAAGTCATCCTCCTGCCTCATGTGACGGGGCATCGTCACGGACTCCGCCCCTACCGCGCTCTTATTGGACTTTGCGGCCGCGCCCCTGCAGGTCGCGCTGCCATTGGCGGCTGCGGGAGCGCCTTCGGGAGGGCCCTTCCTGACTGGTTCCTGGGCCCGAGGTGACAAAGGCAGGCCCGGACCAGTTCTGACGCCGCAGAGGTGGAGCTCAGGAGAGCGTGCCGGCCCCGATCAACTGCAGGCCGAAGACACTGCCGTGAGGGGCTCCCAAGCAAGCACGAGCCCCTCCTTCATCCTGCTATGACGTGCCCTCCTTCTGCACCGCTTCGCAAGGGCCCGAGAGGGCCGAAGAAAAAGGTAACACCCTGAGTAGGCAGGCGGAGGGCCTGCGACCGCCCCCCTGGGGAGACTGTTGTTGGGCCCCGTTGGCCCCCATTGTACCCACAAGACTTCCTGGACTCGGAAGTGGCCCACAAAAGACACAAAGGGACTCCCCGCTGACAGTAGCCGGCCGGGACTAATTCCCCCCTACTGTGGACACGTCTATTTGGGGAGTCAGGTCGATGCCTAGTGATTGTGTGATTCAGGCCTTGTGAGAAGTTGGCCTGGTATATAATGCTCACTAGTTCTAGTGATCACTTTGTACCATGCCAAGCAACCCTTATGATGATGGTTGTAATTCAACCTTGTAGACCAGTTATCCTAGTGGTAACGTGGACAAAGCAGTCTTAGGCTAAACTCTGAAAGGCATGTGAAGCCAGCTGTTATACCATACACAACCCCCTTGAATACCAAATGAAAGGGACACCACACAGATATATATTGAAAATATATATTGATTTATTAACTATTAAAATCCCCTGGACTCTTTATGAGCACAGAAGCACAAGCGTTAAATCACAAGACAGTTTAAAATACACAAAAGTTGCACAATATGGATGAGCCCTAGGGGCCACCTAAACCATATACTAAATAAGTGGTATAAGGGATACCAGGAGGAAAGTGAAGAGGCCTAGGGCCTTGGGAATCGCTGGAACTATTCGAGACTGGAGTTAACTAAGTCGGGAAAGGCCCACGGGACTCGGGTGCAGTGTCCAAAGTGCACGCACTTCTCAATACAAAGTCTATGGTGCGTAAAAAGCACAAAGTTAGAAAGTTAGGAACCTTCCGAGTGACCTACGGAGCTGAAACTTAAAACACAGGCCCTTGGGATGTGTACCAGTGCAGGAGCACCGGCGGAGCTGAGTTACCTCACCCACAGGAAGCGGGTGCACAGGGTCGAAGATGTGTCGGGTTTCGTCACGCTGGTCGATGGTGCTTGGAGCAGGAGATGCTGCAGGCGGCTCGATGAGAAGAGTTCCGGTGGATCCAAGGGTGGATCTGTAGATGTGAAGACCTGAAAGCAGAGGGGACAGTGTTCAAAGTCACTAGCCAGTGACTGCCGTGGAACCAGAGTGGAACCAGGTGATGTCGGGTGCAAACAGGCGTTGTCGGGTAGCTTCTTTCTGCAGCCACGTGGATACCCGGGGTCGAGGACGTCCAGGAGTCGGTCACGAGCTGTCCCACGTAGGCTTCTCGCTGTTGGCGGTGTCGGCGACCTGATCGGAGCAAACAGGCCTTGGCAAATGCAAGCCACGCAGAAGTTGAAAGATGCTGTTCACTCGGACCAGCAAGGTCAGAGCGGGTGCTCCTTTTCACAGGAGCTTGAGTAGGTCTGGAGCAACCAGACCTGCTGTTTAAATCTTCGGGTTCGTCGCCAAGATGGCCGCTGGCCGCGTGGCTAGTGGCCGGGATGGCGCGTCGAGTGGCACAATGCAAAAGGGCCCCACGCAGATCGTGGAGATGCTGGAGGGCTGATCTTCGGTGCAAGGGCTGCTCGGTGGTGGGGGTTCTCAATCCCCAAAGCACAACGTCGAGGATGCCTCAGAAGCTGCGCAGTCAGCTTTTCGGGTGTCTTTCAAGAGGTCCGGTCCCACGTCACTCGGTGCCTCCACGGGTCCCTTCTTTGCAGGGACTGTGGATCGGGCTCTGAGAGGTCTGGGAATCTGGTTCTTGTCGGGCTCTGGGCTCGGGCTCCGGCGGGAGGCGGCGGCAAAGCAGACGTCGAGTTGCTGGTTGGTACCTGTGTTCACAGGGTGGTCACTCCTTGGCCACAAGGGAGATTCTTCTTCAGTCTTCTGTGCAGCAGAATGTCGAAGTCCAGTCTTCTTCTTAGTTTTAAGTTGATTTCGGGATGATCTGCTGTGCAATGGCACTGCTCCCCCTCTTATTCCAATCTAGGGGGTGGATCACCTACTAGGTCCCTCCTCTGGGAGGAACCAGGAAGGGGGGCGGTTACACCCCCTTTCCTTTGTCCAGCTCCGCGCCAGGACTGGGGCTGGAAGGCCCCAGAACCGGTTTGGGCTGGCCTATGCACGGGGACACCTTGTGTGCCCCGGGCATGTCTGATTCTATTCAGCCCTGTCCTACCCAATACACAAAATCCTGTCTGGGGTGGTGCTCGCACCTCCCAAGGCAGGAAACCCTTTGTCCAGGCCACCATCTGCCGAGTTTCGGTCAGCAGCAGGAGGCCAGACTTGTGTCTGTGGTGGCAGCGTCCATTTTGTGGAGCTGAGGCTCTGTTTAACTTTAACCGGGGTTAAGGCTACACACATGTCGTGTCCCTCTAGAAGGGTGGAATGCTATCCCCGTCGCCAGAATTGGCGAGGGGATAGTATTCCAATTCGTATGACACCTTACTCGACATGTTTTGATAAAGCCAAACCAAAGATAGCTTTTAACCGCGAGGATTATAATGCACTTAAGAGTATATGGTATGGCAATATCCCGGAACAGCTTAGGGAGTGGTTCCCGACAGCTGCAGACAGGCTCAGCTCATGCTAGAGCACCATCTCACATATTTCCAAGCACTCTGCCTCCAGGATTGATGAGGCCTTCCATAGGAGTGGCTGATAGGAACATATGTGTCCAGTTTAGGGTTAGGCACAGACATACTGTACCTAAGTAAGAGGTGGTTACACCGACTTACCCCAGCTGAGTGATCAGCCAGTTGTGTCAAATATGGAGGCCAGGCCAGGGGTGGCACAATACGTGCTGCAGCCCCGGGTAGGCCTTGGATACACCTATGCCCTGGGCACCTAGGGTGCACTTATACAGGGGCTCATAAGGTGAACCAGTTCCAATTCGTAATGCACCTAGAGTGCATTGGCAGTAATTTAGAGAGAGAACAGCAGGCTGTGGGTCTGATTAGCAGGCCCACAGCCACATTAAGTCAGAAACCAGTGAAGCAAAAAGCAAAAATTTGGGGTGACCATAGGATAGCAGACCCTACTCTCCTACATAACCCCCCCCCAAACGCAGGGACATTAGACTAACCTTGACCAGTTGTGTCTTCATGTTCTAAGTGGAAGTACCTGGAGAGACCATCTGCGTTGCCATGGTCAGTCCCTGGGCGGTGCTCCACTGTAAAGTCCATCCCCTGTAGGGAAATGGACCACCTGAGTAGTTTGGGGTTTTCACCCTTCATCTGATTAAGCCATAGGAGGGGCTTATGGTCGGTCTGAATCTTGAAGTGAGTACCAAATAAGTATGGCCTCAACTTCTTCAGGGCCCACACCACAGCAAAGGCCTCCCTCTCTATAGCTGACCAACGTTTCTCTCTGGGGGTCAGCCTTCTGCTAATGAAAGCAATGGGCTGGTCCTGGCCATCTACATTAAGCTGTGAAAGCACTGCTCCCACTCCCAACTCAGAAGCATCTGTTTGGACAATGAACTCTCTTGAGTAGTCAGGACTCTTCAGGATAGGTGCAGAGCACATGGCCTTCTTCAGGTCATCAAATGCCTTTTGACAGATTTCTGTCCACTGAACCTTTTTGGGCATCTTCTTGGATGTCAGATCATTAAGAGGAGTCACAATGGACCCATAGTTCTTAACAAACTTCCTGTAGTACCCAGTCAGGCCCAAGAAAGCTCTGACCTGAGTCTGGGTAGTTGGAGGGGACCAGTCCTTGATGGTCTGGATCTTACTCTCCAGTGGTTGAACTTGGCCTCCACCTACAAGGTGGCCCAGGTATACAACCTTGCTCTGCCCTATCTGGCACTTTGTTGCCTTGATAGTGAGGCCTGCCTTCTGCAGAGCCTCAAGCACTTCCTTCAGGTGGATCAGGTGATCCTCCCAGGTGGAGCTAAAGACAGCAATATCGTCCAGATAAGCTGCACAAAAGTCATCCAACCCAGTGAGGACTTGGTTCACCAACCTTTGGAAGGTGGCAGGTGCATTTTTCAAACCAAAGGGCATCACCACAAACTGATAATGCCCACTAGGGGTAGAAAATGCTGTTTTGGCTTTAGACTCCTCAGCTAACCTGATTTGCCAGTAGCCAGCTGTCAAGTCAAATGTGCTCAAATATTTGGCAGAAGCCAACTTGTCAATGAGCTCATCTGCCCTTGGAATAGGGTGTGCATCTGTCCTGGTGACAGCATTGAGTCCTCTGTAATCCACACAGAACCTCATCTCTCTCTTGCCATCTTTGGTGTGAGGTTTGGGGACCAGAACCACTGGGCTAGCCCAGGGGCTCTCTGAAGGCTCAATGACACCTAATTCCAGCATCTTTTGCACCTCAGTCTTTATACAGTCCCTGACGTGGTCAGGTTGCCTGTAAATTTTGCTCTTTACAGGAAGACTGTCACCAGTGTCCACCACATGTGTACACCAGTTAGTCTGACTGGGTGTCAATGAGAACATATGCCCGTATGCCTGTAGAACTTGTCTGCAGTCATGTTGCTGATGTTCAGTGAGGCTGCCACCTAAGGCCACACCTTCAACTGAGCCATCCTCAGGGTTCTGAGTGAGCAGGTCTGGGAGAGGGTCACTCTCTTCCTCCTGTCCCTCATCTGTAGCCATGAGCAAGCCCATGTCTGCCCTGCTGACATATGCCTTCAATCTGTTCACATGGAGCACCCTGTGGGGGCTCCTGGGAGTTCCTAGGTCCACCAAGTAGGTAACCTCTCCCTTCTTTTCCAGAATTGTATGGGGTCCAGACCATTTGTCTTGGAGTGCTGCTGGGGCCACTGGCTCCAACACCCATACCTTCTGTCCAGGCTGAAATTCAACAAGGACAGCCTTTTGGTCATGCCAAGCTTTTTGTAATTCTTGGCTAGCCTCAAGGTTTTTAGATGCCTTTTCCATGTACTCTGCCATCCTGGAGCGGAGACCAAGTACATAGTCCACTATGTCCTGTTTAGGCTTTTTGAGAGGTAACTCCCATCCTTCCTTTACAAGACACAGGGGTCCTCTTACAGGGTGCCCAAACAACAATTCAAAGGGGCTGAAGCCAACCCCCTTTTGAGGGACCTCTCTGTAAGCGAACAAAAGGCAGGGCAGAAGGATGTCCCATCTTCGCCTGAGCTTTTCAGGTAATCCTTTAATCATGCCCTTTAGGGTCTTGTTAAATCTCTCAACAAGCCCATTGCATTGTGGGTGATAAGGAGTGGTGAACTTGTAGTTTACACCACATTCCTTCCACATAGCTGTCAAATATCCAGACATGAAGTTGGTACCACTATCTGATATTACCTCCTTAGGAAACCCCACTCTGGAGAAAACTCCAAGTAGGGCCCTGGCCACAACAGGAGCTGTTGTGGTCCTAAGGGGAATTGCCTCTGGGTACCTGGTGGCATGATCCACTACCACCAGTATGAATCTGTGCCCAGATGCTGTAGGGGGATCCATTGGACCAACAATATCAATCCCCACTCTCTCAAAGGGAACCCCCACCACAGGTAGTGGGATCAGGGGGGCCTTTGTTGTTCCACCTGCTTTACCACTGGCTTGGCAGGTTTCACAGGAGCGACAAAACTCCTTGGCGTCTTCAGACATGTGAGGCCAGTGAAAGTGAGGGACAAGCCTGTCCCAAGTCTTGTTCTGGCCTAGGTGTCCTGCTAAAGGAATATCATGGGCCAAGGTGAGTAGGAAGCCCCTAAATTGCAGAGGTATAACCAACCTCCTGGTAGCACCAGGCTTGGGGTCTCTAGCCTCTGAATAAAGGAGTCCATCGTCCCAATATACTTTATGGGCACCTTGAGCATTCCCAGCAGCCTCAGCAGCAGCCTGCTGTCTGAGGGGTTCAAGAGAAGGACAGGTTAACTGAGCCTGCCCCAAGTCTGCCCTAGAAGGTCCCCCTGTCCCCAGAAACTCAACCTGATCAGGTTCAAGTTCTTCAGGGACAGTTCCTTCAGGGGTCTCAAGATCAGTTTCCTGTGAAGCCTGATCCTCACTTGTAGGCAGTTGGGAAGGCGCAGCCTTAACCCTCCTGTTCTTCTTCTTGGGAGGTACTTGGTCCATTGTTCCAGGATCCAAGACCTGAGGTTCAGAGAGGCACTTTTTGGCCTGTGACCTGGTCACAGCAAGGACATGTGATGATATCCCTAACATCTCTGCATGAGTCCTGTACTCAACTTCTGACCATAGAGAGTTCTCCAGGTCATTGCCCAACAAACATTCTACTGGGAGATCAGCACTAACCACAACTTTCTTTAGGCCAGTTACCCCTCCCCAGGAAAAGTTAACAAGTGCCACACTATGTGTAGTAGTGACATTGCTGGCATTGGTCACCAGGTAATCATCGCCTGGCATGTATTGTCCAGGGTCCACAAAGTTAGGTGTCACCATAGTGACACTGGCACATGTGTCCCTGTAAGCTTGAGCCACTTTGTTGTTAATCAAAGGTGTCTGTCTGTATTTGCCCAGGTTACTGGGACTTATGTCAGGGGTCAAATCTATGTCCCCTTCACAAACCAGAACAGCCTGTGTAAGAGTTCTGACTAGGTCAGAATCTCCTTCAGTTCCCAAAGTGATTCCCACTAAACCCTTGGCCTGAGGACCAGCACTGCTAACTGTACTAGTGGGTGCAGGTGCCTTAGGGGCTGCAGTGCTGGGGGCTCCACCCTTTTTACACTCACTTGTCCAGTGAGAGGTGTTCTTACAAGTTTTACACCAGGGTTTCTTCTGACCTTCTTTCTTCTTCTTCTTGGAAGTTTGGGACCCACCCTCTGTCTCAGTTTGGGGCCCTGTTGAAGACTTCTGGTCTTTAGCTTTCTGCTCCCCACCCTTCTGGTCTGTTTTCTTCTGGTCACCACCCTGGTTCTGGTTCTGGTTCTTTTGCTTAACTCTGGTTCTTACCCATTTATCTGCCCTCTTTCCCAATTCTTGGGGAGAGGTCAAATCTGAGTCAACCAAATGTTGATGCAACTGCTGGTTCTGACAATTATTTAAAATTTGTTCTCTCATCAGCAAATTGTACAATCCTTCATAGTCTGTAACCTTGCTGCCCAGCAACCATCCCTCCAGAGCCTTAGTGGCACACTCAACAAATTCAGACCAGTCCTGAGTCTGTGTCTTCTGGGTATCTCTGAACATTAACCTGTACTGTTCAGTGGTTAAGCCTAACCCATCAATCAGAGCACTCTTCAGGACCAGGTAGTTTCTAGAATCCCCATCACTAACTGTGAGGAGTCTGTCTCGGCCTCTACCTTCAAAGGAGAGCCACAAGATTGCTGCCCACTGCTCCTGAGGGATCTGCTGTACTCTGCAGGCTCTCTCCATTGCAGTAATCCATTTATGGATGTCATCCCCAGCTTTGTAGGGGGGCACAATCTTACTCAGGTTTCTATTATCAAAAGACCTGTCTTTATCCTTGTGGATATTGCTGCCACCAGTGGGTTCTATTATCCCACTCTCTCTAGGCTGTCTTGCTCTAGCAAGTTTCTCTTGGGCCAGGGCAATCTCTAACTCTTGTCTCTGGACTCTCAATTCAGCCTCTCTAATTTGAGATTCTCTCAATTTGGTCTCATGTTCCCTTCTCTGAGGGCTAGTCATCCTCCTTCTGGAGTGACCATGAGAACCTCTAGAAGCATAGGAGTTGTCAGAGTCACCTGAGTGAATCCTTCTCCTCCTAGGCTCCTGGTTAAGTCCACCTGGGGGTCTGAATGGGTTGTTACCTGATTCATTCCCAAGTTGACTTAAGTTAGCCTGGTTCAGTCTACTGACCAGCACCTGACTATTTCTGTCATCATCTGACTCACTGCTTTCCACCTCCTCCTCCTCTTCTTCTTCCTCTTCCTCTACATCTACTTGAGGAGCTCCAGTGGTGGAGGCATCCTCATCTACCAGGATGATAGGGGCAGGAGTGTCTACAGTGTCATCCTCTGAAGGATGGCCTCCTTCAGCATCCCCTGTGGGGTTTGCTTTAGAGGTCTTTAGAGCCTCAGACTGATCCAAGAGCTCTCTTAGGTGGTCTGTAGTAGGGGAAGGCCCTGTCTTCAGACCCCTTAAGACACAAAGCTGTCTTAATTCCTTAAAGGGAAAAATAGCAAACTGGGATGGTGCCCTTGGAGGGTCACTCTCAACAGGAGTAAGTCCACTGGACCCCTCTGTTCCAGACATTGCTCTAGTGTGGGTGGATGTGTTGCAATCTACCTACACTGGTGTTTACCTACTAAACCTATCTAGTAGTTGTAGCTAGGGTGTGCTACTCCCTTTGCTCTACAACAACTAAGTTCAGTAGAACTAATGTATACTAGTCTTGTTTTATATGTACCTAGCAGGTACCTGTATGATCTTTCAAATGATAATCTCAAAGATTGTAATGGTAAAACAACAGCAAGCTCAGATCCCAATCCGCTGCTCACCAATGTGAGAAGTTGGCCTGGTATATAATGCTCACTAGTTCTAGTGATCACTTTGTACCATGCCAAGCAACCCTTATGATGATGGTTGTAATTCAACCTTGTAGACCAGTTATCCTAGTGGTAACGTGGACAAAGCAGTCTTAGGCTAAACTCTGAAAGGCATGTGAAGCCAGCTGTTATACCATACACAACCCCCTTGAATACCAAATGAAAGGGACACCACACAGATATATATTGAAAATATATATTGATTTATTAACTATTAAAATCCCCTGGACTCTTTATGAGCACAGAAGCACAAGCGTTAAATCACAAGACAGTTTAAAATACACAAAAGTTGCACAATATGGATGAGCCCTAGGGGCCACCTAAACCATATACTAAATAAGTGGTATAAGGGATACCAGGAGGAAAGTGAAGAGGCCTAGGGCCTTGGGAATCGCTGGAACTATTCGAGACTGGAGTTAACTAAGTCGGGAAAGGCCCACGGGACTCGGGTGCAGTGTCCAAAGTGCACGCACTTCTCAATACAAAGTCTATGGTGCGTAAAAAGCACAAAGTTAGAAAGTTAGGAACCTTCCGAGTGACCTACGGAGCTGAAACTTAAAACACAGGCCCTTGGGATGTGTACCAGTGCAGGAGCACCGGCGGAGCTGAGTTACCTCACCCACAGGAAGCGGGTGCACAGGGTCGAAGATGTGTCGGGTTTCGTCACGCTGGTCGATGGTGCTTGGAGCAGGAGATGCTGCAGGCGGCTCGATGAGAAGAGTTCCGGTGGATCCAAGGGTGGATCTGTAGATGTGAAGACCTGAAAGCAGAGGGGACAGTGTTCAAAGTCACTAGCCAGTGACTGCCGTGGAACCAGAGTGGAACCAGGTGATGTCGGGTGCAAACAGGCGTTGTCGGGTAGCTTCTTTCTGCAGCCACGTGGATACCCGGGGTCGAGGACGTCCAGGAGTCGGTCACGAGCTGTCCCACGTAGGCTTCTCGCTGTTGGCGGTGTCGGCGACCTGATCGGAGCAAACAGGCCTTGGCAAATGCAAGCCACGCAGAAGTTGAAAGATGCTGTTCACTCGGACCAGCAAGGTCAGAGCGGGTGCTCCTTTTCACAGGAGCTTGGGTAGGTCTGGAGCAACCAGACCTGCTGTTTAAATCTTCGGGTTCGTCGCCAAGATGGCCGCTGGCCGCGTGGCTAGTGGCCGGGATGGCGCGTCGAGTGGCACAATGCAAAAGGGCCCCACGCAGATCGTGGAGATGCTGGAGGGCTGATCTTCGGTGCAAGGGCTGCTCGGTGGTGGGGGTTCTCAATCCCCAAAGCACAACGTCGAGGATGCCTCAGAAGCTGCGCAGTCAGCTTTTCGGGTGTCTTTCAAGAGGTCCGGTCCCACGTCACTCGGTGCCTCCACGGGTCCCTTCTTTGCAGGGACTGTGGATCGGGCTCTGAGAGGTCTGGGAATCTGGTTCTTGTCGGGCTCTGGGCTCGGGCTCCGGCGGGAGGCGGCGGCAAAGCAGACGTCGAGTTGCTGGTTGGTACCTGTGTTCACAGGGTGGTCACTCCTTGGCCACAAGGGAGATTCTTCTTCAGTCTTCTGTGCAGCAGAATGTCGAAGTCCAGTCTTCTTCTTAGTTTTAAGTTGATTTTGGGATGATCTGCTGTGCAATGGCACTGCTCCCCCTCTTATTCCAATCTAGGGGGTGGATCACCTACTAGGTCCCTCCTCTGGGAGGAACCAGGAAGGGGGGCGGTTACACCCCCTTTCCTTTGTCCAGCTCCGCGCCAGGACTGGGGCTGGAAGGCCCCAGAACCGGTTTGGGCTGGCCTATGCACGGGGACACCTTGTGTGCCCCGGGCATGTCTGATTCTATTCAGCCCTGTCCTACCCAATACACAAAATCCTGTCTGGGGTGGTGCTCGCACCTCCCAAGGCAGGAAACCCTTTGTCCAGGCCACCATCTGCCGAGTTTCGGTCAGCAGCAGGAGGCCAGACTTGTGTCTGTGGTGGCAGCGTCCATTTTGTGGAGCTGAGGCTCTGTTTAACTTTAACCGGGGTTAAGGCTACACACATGTCGTGTCCCTCTAGAAGGGTGGAATGCTATCCCCGTCGCCAGAATTGGCGAGGGGATAGTATTCCAATTCGTATGACACCTTACTCGACATGTTTTGATAAAGCCAAACCAAAGATAGCTTTTAACCGCGAGGATTATAATGCACTTAAGAGTATATGGTATGGCAATATCCCGGAACAGCTTAGGGAGTGGTTCCCGACAGCTGCAGACAGGCTCAGCTCATGCTAGAGCACCATCTCACATATTTCCAAGCACTCTGCCTCCAGGATTGATGAGGCCTTCCATAGGAGTGGCTGATAGGAACATATGTGTCCAGTTTAGGGTTAGGCACAGACATACTGTACCTAAGTAAGAGGTGGTTACACCGACTTACCCCAGCTGAGTGATCAGCCAGTTGTGTCAAATATGGAGGCCAGGCCAGGGGTGGCACAATACGTGCTGCAGCCCCGGGTAGGCCTTGGATACACCTATGCCCTGGGCACCTAGGGTGCACTTATACAGGGGCTCATAAGGTGAACCAGTTCCAATTCGTAATGCACCTAGAGTGCATTGGCAGTAATTTAGAGAGAGAACAGCAGGCTGTGGGTCTGATTAGCAGGCCCACAGCCACATTAAGTCAGAAACCAGTGAAGCAAAAAGCAAAAATTTGGGGTGACCATAGGATAGCAGACCCTACTCTCCTACAGGCCTGGTATATTTTAGGTGTTCCTCCTGTGGCTAAAGCTGTTGATGCCACTTGTATGTGCAGCGGGCCCTGCCTCATGATTTAGGCCTATGCCAGACGTTGGTGCTAGGTGCCGCATGTTTCTTTTCACAGGAGAAGCGGATGCAGGCCCTGTTGTGTGTTTATGCCTAATGTTTTATTTCACGCTTACAGCCTACTGCTAAGGTGATGTGAAGGATTAGTGCCTGAGTTGGCCCTACAATACTGACCCGGTGTTTTATGCATTTGCTAACGTTATTTTATTTCAGTTGGACTTCCTTACCTTTTCTTGCTTTGCCCATTTTCCCTGTAAATAATCCCCCTGGAATCCATTGCCCTAGCGCCAGTTGGCGCCCTACTGTGCATCACTGTGTTTTACCTTTGCAGGTTGGAGACAATACATGAGTTATTCTTTTACTTCCAACCCTGTGTCGTGTCTCTTTCGTAGTGTGCCTGGTGTGTCGTCTGTGGGTACTGCGTGAACGCTTTACACATGCCCTCAGGAGCTTGGCCTGCCCGCTCTGCTCCATGCTACCCCCTGTAGAATTGGCTACCCCATTTCTAACAGAGACCATGTGCAGATTTCCTGGTGGAGGAGATCAAGAATAGGGCAAGGAAGCCATTCCTCCATTGGGCTCTTCTTTTGGTGTAGAAAATAATGTCGGTGGACATGTGCCTTTGTTTGCTGAGAAGTAGTGGTCCTAGATAGGGGCTTCGGGTGTCATTTTAAGAAATTGTGTCTAAAGTGTTTTTTTCTGCTTTTTTCAAAAGGTTGGGGGTAGTTAATGGTGTAAGTATGTAAGCCTGAGCTCTCCATAATGGGGTTGGGCTTGTTGGTGTGAGGTAGAGTGATATGGGGAGTTATGAGTGGTTGTGGGATTGGCACCATAGCGGGGGCCTGTGCCGTGAAGGGGGGCTGGGCTTGGGAAAGTAGGGGGTAGTTGTGAGAAGTGGGGAGGTGTTGGAACAACACGGGTGCTGGTGTAGGTTAAGGGTAAAAGGAAGGGAGGGGGAGGGAGGGTTGAGTAGGGGTTTTTATTTGAAATTTAGGGGTGAGTGCCACGCTGCAGGCGAGTGATAGATGGGGGCTGGGTCAAGAAAAATATAAAATAAGGTAAAAATAAAAATTCTCGCGTGTGTGCATGTGGAGAGGGAAACTGAGGGGTGTTAACTACTGACGTACAGGGGCTAGTCCACTGTAGGGGAGTCAGTCCAAGATGGCCGCATCTTCAGTAGTAGATATCATAACCAAAATGGTAGTCCTATGTTTCTTTCTATTAGCTGGGACAAACAGGTAGTCCTGTTTCAGTTTCTGAGATTCTATGAGTGCTTTGTCCTTTTTCAATTCCTATGTCGTCTGCTTGTAAATGTAAATGTAAATGTATTGGCATTTATATAGCGCACTACTTACCCGTAGGGTCCCAAGGCGCTTCGACCGCTGCGAAACCCTTCCTGGCTTCCCTGAGAGATGGTCCCTTAATGGGTATCTCCAGGGTGAGACCAGGCATCCCCGGCGGTCTGGTGGGGCCGTTAGTGAAGATGAGGCAAGCTAATGCCCAGAGTTGCCGAGTGTGATCGCTGATCAGAGTGGGCACCGAGGCGAGAGAATCATCGAGTCCGCTGACCCTGGTCCAGAAACCTGCCGCGCCGGGAATCGAACCCTGGTCCCGGGCCGTCCTCTGCTCTCGGGTCTGCCGCCTCTAACCAGTGAGCCACACTACCACACTACTGGGAGGATCGGTGTCTCGTCCTGCCTAAAACGTAACGCTGCTCCTTGTACCTCTGGTGAGGAAGTACCACTGCTCCTTGTACCTCTGGTGACGTAACGCTGTTACTTGTACCTCTGGTGATCTAACACTGCTCCTTCAACCTCCAGTGACGTAAGAATGCTCCTTGTGCCTCCGGTGGCGTAAAACTGCTCCTTGACCCTCTGATGATGTAACACTGCTCCTTATACCTCTTGTGACGTAACACTGCTCCTTGTACCTCCGGTGATGTAATACTGCTCCTTGAACTTCCAGTGACATAAGACTGCTTCGTGTACCTCCGATGTCATAACACAGCATCTTATACCTTCGGTGATGTAGCACTGCTCTTTGTACCTCCGTTGAAGTGACACTGCTCCTTGTACCTCTGGTGTGGTAACACTGCTCCTTGTACCTCTGGTGACGTCACACTGCTCCTTGTACCTTCAAAGACGGAACACTGCTACTTGAACTTCGAGTGACGTAAGACTGCTCCTTGTACCTCCAATGACGTAACACTGCTTCTTAAACCTTCGGTGGCATAGCACTGTTCTTTGTACCTCAGTTGAAGTGACACTGCTCCTTGTACCTCCGGTGAGGTAACACTGCTCCTTGTACCTCCGGTGAGGTAACACTGCTCCTTGTACCTCCGGTGAGGTAACACTGCTCCTTGTACCTCCAGTGACGTAACACTGCTCCTTGTACCTCTGGTGTGGTAACACTGCTCCTTGTACCTCTGGTGACGTCACACTGCTCCTTGTACCTTCAAAGACGGAACACTGCTACTTGAACTTCCAGTGACGTAAGACTGCTCCTTGTACCTCCAATGACGTAACACTGCTTCTTATACCTTCGGTGGCATAGCACTGTTCTTTGTACCTCAGTTGAAGTGACACTGCTCCTTGTACCTCCGGTGAGGTAACACTGCTCCATGTACCTCTGGTGTGGTAACACTGCTCCTAGTACCTCCAGTGACGTAACACTGCTCCTTGTACCTCCGGTGAGGTAACACTGCTCCTAGTATCTCCAATGAAGTAACACTGCTCCTTGTACCTCTGGTGTGGTAACACTGCTCCTAGTACCTCCAGTGACGTAACACTGCTCCTTGTACCTCCGGTGAGGTAACACTGCTCCTAGTATCTCCAATGAAGTAACACTGCTCCTTGTACCTCTGGTGTGGTAACACTGCTCCTTGTACCTCCAGTGACGTAACACTGCTCCTTGTACCTCCGGTGAGGTAACACTGCTCCTAGTATCTCCAATGAAGTAACACTGCTCCTTGTACCTCCAGTGAAGAAAAAGAAATAGCAGTGGCTCGAATCTTTTTTGCCGCAGTATGACATGGACAAGGAATTCACTGTCGCCCTCTCTTTGTACCATCTCATCTCTGGACACACTCAAGATTGATCACACACTGCTTCAGTTCAAAAAACCCTTCCAATTTGGCTCAAACTAAAAAGGGGCATATTAACTAGGAAGTGGCGGAGTGCGGTGGTAGCCACCTTGGCTTGACGCTGGGCTCCACCACTTCCAAACGTAGGGCTACACCGTATACTTGCGTTTTCTGGCGTTAATATAGTCAACTAGCGCCAACTCACTTTTAGTGACTTTCCTGTGGCGATAAGGGCTTTGCCTTATTTACAAGGCAGCATTAGGCCACTTAATGTGGCTTATCGCTGCCTTGTAAATATGGCCCCCTTTATGCTATACTTAGGGTGTAAGGGGCAGGAAATGGGTGTTGTGGTGGGAGTTCCAACACAACCCCCATTGATTTTGATGCTGTTGCCTATTTACAAGGGCAGCGTAAATAGGAGGCGGGCCAGAATTAAGACCAGGGAAAACCTGGTCTTACTCTGGCGCAACGAGGAACATTTTTTAATTTCTCCTTGTTTTTGCTGTTTCTTTTTGTGCTATGTTGTGCAGCATACATGGAAAAGTTTTACAAAAAAAGGGGTAACCCTGTGTCCCTCAGAACCTGGGTAAGCGTGATTAACAACAAAAATGGGTGGTAGCAAGAATTACTTTAAAGGAAGGCTATAACAGCTCAAAAGCAAACCTCTCTGAGAACAAAGTTTTTTATAATAAAAACAAAGAACACAATACACGGGAATTACTACATTCCGTTTTTGGTTTCGATAGATGCTTAAAACATGTGATTAGTGACTGTGTTGAACAAACTGACTAGTGCATTGCATATAGTGACACTTATATACAGATTTATACTGTTGAACCGGGGGGGGGTGTTTTCTTTTGTTGGGAGGCCAGTATTGCAAAGTTATCAAGACAAGGGGTGGGAAGGGCCTGAAAAGGAGGGAAAGAGGTATCAGAGAGGTGTAGGTATTCGTCGTCACAAATGACAGGGGTAAGTAGAAATTACTCACATCGGGGTCTGGTAGGGTGGGAATTAACTCCGGAGGGATGCCTGTCGGTCAACCTGGATGGAAAAATGGAACTGGTTTGAGACCTCTTGTTCTGAACAGATCAATGTTAAGAGGTCTAATGGAACACTTGCATTCAATTAAGGATATGCAATACTAGATGTGCCTAGGTGATTTACAGGGAGTGCCCAGCATTAATCTGTAGGGGTAGGCAATCTAAGTTTAGCCCAGCAGTATCTAAATCAATTACGCTGGTAAGTAATCTGCGGAGCAATGGGACCGGCAGGAGGCTAGCTTACCCTCTGTAATGCGGGCTACGCTGGCGGTCAAAGCGATGCCAGAGCGCCATCCGAGCTGTTAGGGTAGTGCTCGAGCAGAAAGAATGAGCCCGGGAAACTCAGGGACGTTAAGTATGCTCGTTGCTGAGCAACGCGGATCGGTGGATATGACGCGCCACGGCTGGCCCAATCAAACTGGGGGCGTAGGACTGGGAGACTTGAGGCTCATCTCCTCGAGGACGCATGATACGTCGGATGCCAAGCAACTCAGAAGCGTTAATATGATGCGCCATGACTGGCCCATATTATGGACCTTGTCATACGTCACGGGGTACTGGTTGAGGGGACCAACTTAAAACATTTAAAACGTGATATCAAGGTTAGCAATTGCAGCAATTCAAGGAATTCAAATTTACATTCGCAAGAACCAACATACAGAAATACATCGTTCAAGGAAGATTCGAAAGTTCGGAAAAGAGTTCATGTTAAGTCCAAATAAACAGTTTTGCAGGAGATTCATATAACAAGGTTACAGTAAGCCCATTTGTTTGGAAATCTCCTCATGTTCATTCAATCCATGACTCACAGAGTTAAGAGTGTGGATCCATTTACACTCCTTTCTATTCAGTGCAGCGGACAAAGAGCCCCCTCTTGGGTTTGCATTGATTTTCTCCAAGATGCGCCAGCGCATCCTGTCAGGATCACGGTTTTGAGTGACAAAATGGTCCACCATGGGTGCCCCTGCTCGCCTCAGCCCCCTTCTTGTGGGCTCTGGCGCCCCCACGTCTCATGAGTCTCATGAGATTGAGCCTGCTGTGGCAGCTGCCTGTCTCAGCCCCCTGCTTGTGGGGCTCTGGGGCCATCATGTCTCATGAGATGGAGCCTTCTGCGGCACCTGCCTGTCTCAGCCCCCTGCTTGTGGGGCTCTGCACCCCACACGTCTCATGAGATGGAGCCTGCTGTGGCAGCTGCCTGTCTCAGCCCCCTGCTTGTGGGCCTCTGGCACCCCCACGTCTCATGAGATGGAGCCTGCTGAGGCAGCTGGTCACCTCAGCCCCCTGTTAGTGAGGCTCTGCACCCCCATGTCTCATGAGATGGAGCCTGCTGTGGCAGCTGCCTGTCTCAGCCCCCTGCTTGTGAGGCTCTGCACCCCCATGTCTCATGAGATGGAGCCTGCTGAGGCAGCTGGTCACCTCAGCCCCCTGTTAGTGAGGCTCTGCACCCCCATGTCTCATGAGATGGAGCCTGCTGTGGCAGCTGCCTGTCTCAGCCCCCTGCTTGTGAGGCTCTGCACCCCCATGTCTCATGAGATGGAGCCTGCTGTGGCAGCTGCCCGTCTCAGCCCCCTGCTTGTGGGGCTCTGCACCCCCACGTCTCATGAGATGGAGCCTGCTGAGGCAGCTGGTCACCTCAGCCCCCTGCTTGTGGGGCTCTGGGGCCATCATGTCTCATGAGATGGAGCCTTCTGCGGCACCTGCCTGTCTCAGCCCCCTGCTTGTGGGGCTCTGGCACCCCCACGTCTCATGAGATGGAGCCTGCTGTGGCAGCTGCCTGTCTCAGCCCCCTGCTTGTGGGCCTCTGGCACCCCCACGTCTCATGAGATGGAGCCTGCTGAGGCAGCTGGTCACCTCAGCCCCCTGTTAGTGAGGCTCTGCACCCCCATGTCTCATGAGATGGAGCCTGCTGTGGCAGCTGCCTGTCTCAGCCCCCTGCTTGTGAGGCTCTGCACCCCCATGTCTCATGAGATGGAGCCTGCTGAGGCAGCTGGTCACCTCAGCCCCCTGTTAGTGAGGCTCTGCACCCCCATGTCTCATGAGATGGAGCCTGCTGTGGCAGCTGCCTGTCTCAGCCCCCTGCTTGTGGGGCTCTGGCACCCCCACGTCTCATGAGATTGAGCCTGCTGTGGCAGCTGCTCGCCTCTGCCCCCTGCTTGTGGGGCTCTGTACCCCCATGTCTCATGAGATGGAGCCTGCTGAGGCAGCTGGTCACCTCAGCCCCCTGTTAGTGAGGCTCTGCACCCCCATGTCTCATGAGATGGAGCCTGCACTGGCAGCTGCTCGCCTCTGCCCCCTGCTTGTGGCGCTCTGGCGCCCCCACGTCTCATGAGATGGAGCCTGCACTGGCAGCTGCTCGCCTCTGCCCCCTGCTTGTGGCGCTCTGGCGCCCCCACGTGGCAGCAGAAGAGACTGACCTGCAGCAGTGCCACAAAGCCAGCCTGGCAGCATGAAGTACCGGAGATCCCCACACAATGGCGCTCCTGCTCCATTGCTCGGTGCTGCTCTACAATAAGGGGGAAAGAACAGGGTCGTGCACCAAAGAAACAAGAACAGAACAGCAGGCATCGAAAAAGAAACGAAAGGTTTGGATTGGAAAGGCCCTCTGCGGCTCAGATCATGGAAATAAGAAAAAAACATCAATCCAAACTGTATGGAAAGTCTTCAGATTTTAATGCTGTACCGCCACCCTGTGGCCATCGGTTCACATAGCATTTAAAAACGAAACAACAAAGAAGGAGCTGCCAGTGTTACTTTCAGTAAAATCATAACTTGAAGAACTCAGTCCTAATAATCGAAAGCCGATCTGCAGAAATGTTTGCCCTGTCCTTGGTTGCCTCGGTCATCACACGTGCAATGTTTGGCCTCGTACCGCAGGGTCGTACTCTGTCGGAGGGGGGTTCATCTCCCTGCGAGTAGGTGAGTGATGGTATGATCCTGTGTGGTATGATCCTGGGAAAGGGGGGCTGTACACAGTGTGACACTGGCCTTTGTCAGTGTGTTACAGACCTTACACTGGGTTCCTCCGCCCAAGGGTCGATCCCTCCTGTTCCACGCGGTGCAGACAGCAATGGAGGGCGTTACGCACACTGCTTAATTTGTAAAGCAATAAGGGGCATATTTCTGTGTCGCCCTGCGCCACGCAGGCTGATGCAGGGCAGCGCAAAACCTACAATGGGTTTTCTCAAGCCACAGAAGGCCCCTTCGTGGCTCGGTAAGTCCAGTGTAATGTAAGGCAGCAAATAAGGTACAATTCATGGTGGGGGCATGACACGGAAGGAACGTGAGCGCACCCACACATCCACCCAGGCATTCTGTCGAATTCCCAGATTTACCAGGAGTGGTTCACCTGGAAATGCGTCAAAACTGCGCACCTCCCACCAGAGGCGCAACACAGAGAAAAATCTTTATTTCTCCTCGTTGTTTCCTCTTTCTAAGTGAGTAGCATTCTGCAGGACACTTAGAAAGAGGAAACACCTCTGAAGGTGTTTTTGTACAGGAAGGGGCCCATTTCTGCACAAAAACAATCCTGCATGCAACAGAGGCCCTCTTGCACCAAGGTGCAAGGGTGGCTGCTTTGGTGCTTGGCAGCGCATTGTGCGCCAGTGCAGGCAGAGAGCCGGAATACACCGTATAATGTTAAATATGGTGCATTTCTGGGGGCGTGGCCAAGCAGCATGGCCGACAGGACGTGAGCTCCTTCGGCTCCCGACCGGCCAGCCGCATAAATCCTGATAAAATCCTTATTGCAGAGCTCGGATCGGACCCGTGGGTCTGCCCGGGACCCTACAGGCGGGGGGAACATCCGGTAGAGAAGTAAGGCTGATCCGCAACCTGGGAACGGCCATCAGAGCGCTGGGAACATGAGACTGCCAGGCCAGAACTACGTGAGGCCGAGATGCAGCCTCTACCGGTGTGAGGGAGACCCGATGATGGCGGCTGCCGCGTACCCGGTGGACTAATCTGGGAACCCTACTGCTGCAGGGGAGGAACCCACTGTCATTGGGAGCCTCCCGCGAGGGCTGAACCTCCGCATCGCCTCTGGCCCCCACGAGTGGATGTTGGACTGTGTGGGGTGCCGCGAGGAGCCTGGGGACAGCAGCGGAGCCTCTACTGCCTGGAGAAAGCCATCCACTCCTCGATCGCTCCTGTGATTTCTCCGGAGGTGCGGCAGAGTGTGAGTGGTGACGGTACCCTATCAAGAGGCGGGCTGACTGGCAGCCAGGAGCCCGGGGCCATACCTTCGCAAGGCCGGGGAAGTGGCCTGCATCGGCGCGGGTGAGATACGCTCCCTGAGCCTATCGTACATTCGGCAGACCGGATTTGGTGTGTTTGCTGTTGCCGGGGGAGCACCCACAGTCGTCTGGGGCCTGCCACAGGGGCTGGGCCTCTGCTTTGCCTCTGGCCCCCACGTGTGGACGGGGGACCGCGATCAGCGATCTGAGGTACGGCAATGGTGCGCGGTGGTGGTGCCCTGTCTGGAGGCAGCCTGAATAATAGACAGACACCCGAGGCCATAAATACGGGAGGCTGGGGATGCGGCCTGCATGACAGGAGGTGAGTCCCGTTGGCCGGGGCTGGCACTCGCCCGGTGGCGGCTCCTGCGAACTTGCTGCAGAAAACGGTCTTGCAGATCACTTCTGCAACAGGGGAACTGGAGCGCAGAGCGGAGGAGGTGGAGGGGAGGGCATGCCGCAGCAACATCAGGGTCCTGGGTATTCCAGAATGCTCGGAAGGGGGCAATGAGGAACAATTCTTGGAGAACTGAGTATGCACGAAACTCTGCCCCACGGGTCTGTCTGAGGTCTTCATGATAGAGCAAGCCCTCAGGGCGCTGGTCCCGCCGCCGCGCGCTCCCCCGAGGGCCCTTATTGCTAAAATCCTGAATTATCGGGATAGAGACTGTATCCTGAAAGTAGCCAGAGAAACGGCGAACCTCACCTTTGACAATGTTAAGGTATATTTCTACCCAGACTACACCTGCCAGGTACAGGAAATCCTTCCTCGCTGTTAAGCAGAAACTCTGGGACCTCAACATCCAGAACATGTTACTCTACCCTGCCAAGCTCAAGGTCCTATTCCTGGGAAATGCGCATTTCTTTGATGCCCCGGAGGAGATGTGGTAGTGGCTTGAGATTAGGGGCGATACCCTCCCACAGGGTGAATTTGGGGGAGCCCGGAGGGCTCGGGGCTCCAGACCGCCGAGCAGGCGAGGTAACAGGTGCAGGAATTGATAGGTGGATGCCACCCAGGGAGAGAGACAGCGAATCATGGTGTGAGACAATAGCATCCTCCGCCTGGAGTCTTCGGAGAGTGTTGACCCCCCGGTGTTCTCTGTAGCAGCGCTTCAGGATGGGTAATTGGTGCTGGAAACCCTACAGCCATCTACTGATACTGTTCCTGAGACTGTCAGGGGCTCACTTACAACCTCCTCGGTCCTGCCTTGAGGATGATATCCTTCCATTGTTTCCTTACTCATTCTGTTGTGGTAGGGGGAAGGCCTGCGATTTAAGGACGGGGATTGCTACCCTTGGGGGGTTCCGGCTAGTCAAACCATCACACATAGCTTGCGGAGGATAACGCATAGAGAGGTGGGATGCTGTGGTCCGAGTCGGGGATGGATAACCGTCAATGCACTGCCCTGGGGGCTCTAGGCTCCTACCCCTGGGCTTTTCGAGGCAGCGAGATACGCATTGAGGTGGCTGCATTGAGTTGGGCGCTAGCCCTGGGGGGGGGACTTAGTAGTTCCCCAGATGCTTACTCAGTTGGCTCGAGACTCTGCATAATGACTTGGGGCGGCTGGCATGTGTCAGGCTCTGAACTTGGGGGAAGGGGGTTCTCTCCTCCACTTGTTGCGTAGTTTGGCTCAGTTGGGCTCATGGGTTGGCTGTGCACATCCAGGCACCAGCATGGGAAGGGCATTTCTGCATGTTTTGTTCTCGTCAGTAAATTGCTCGTGGGAGGGTGTTCGGGGGGGGGGGGGGTTGTTGTTTTTTCCCAGGCATCGTATGTATTGTATTTCGGGCATGGGATTGGGGTGGCCACATGGAACGTGGACTACGACATGATTGGTTACTTCACTTTACATGGGCCATAATTTCCTGAGTTGGAACGTGAGAGGGCTGGGTACCTGCACCAAGAGATATAGGATCCTGTCCTCCCTTTGCAGGCACAAGGTCTCGATAGTGTGCCTCCAGGAAACTCACCTCACGGATGAAGGGGTTCAAAAACTGGGGTAAAAATGGCAGGGACAGGTTTCCCACTCTTCATTTTCTACATATGCCAGGGGGGTCCTAGTGTGGGTAGCCCCCGGAGTCCTATTTGCTGTCCAGTATGTGGAGGCTGACATCCATGGGCGGTACCTGCTCCTTAGAGCTAAACTAGGTGGCAGGGATGTCGCCATACTGAACACCTATGCCCCGAATACCGATGACCCGGAGACTTTTTTCAGTTCCTGCAGGAGGCACTGGTCCCGGAACTGGAGGTACCGCTGCTTTTGTTTGGGGACTTTAATTGCGTCCTAGACCCCATTCTTGACAGGTTTCCACCCCGTGCGGGCACGAATCCACAAATGACAGCGAAACTCCGGGAGGTCATGGGGAATATAGGAGCTCAGGATATCTGGTGCCAGAGACACCCGACTCAGAAGGTATACACCTGCTTTTCCTCCACTCACAATACACATAGTCATTTGGACAGGGTCTTAGTCGCAAACCCAGAGGCCACCATGTCCCTTGAGGTTACCCATCAGGCACAATTCCTTTCTGATCACTCCCCTGTGGGGTGTGCGGTGAATTGGGGGGCCCGGGTGTGTCGCCCCCAGACCTGGAGGCTACCAACGGAGATTCTTGAGGACCAGGTGGGGATGCACCACATAGAAACTGCCATTACTGACTACGTGGACCGTAACTGGGTGGGAGGGATCTCTCACTGGCCGCGAAATGAGACGCCCTAAAACTGGTGATGAGGGGGGCATGCATGAGCCTAACCTATGGGGTCCGGAAGTAGCTCCAATGAGAGCTACAGGAGGCGGAAAGCCACCTCTTAGAATTACAGACCTCTGAGGCCCATGACACTAAGACGAGAGAGGGGGAGCATGATACTGGGACACGCATCCACGTTATTCTGGATAGGCTCGATAAATATACCCTCACATAATATAGGCAACGTCTCCATAGGGAGGGAGATAAATCGGGTCGACTTTTGGCCTGGATTCTTCGACGGCAGAGGGCCCCGGAGAGGATTGTGGCCCTGCGGGGGCCCACTCGGAAATGGGACTGCTGCGGGTCCTTTGGTCTCATCTCAAGCTGGTGCACACTTCGGACCCTACTGTTACTGAGACGTCTTATCTCCCTTACCTTTGGGAATTGACCCTGCGGTCTCTCCCTAAGTCGGCGCAGGAGGACCTTGATGAAGCTTTAACTCTGGGAGAGGTGCGCGCCGCTCTGCAGCGCCTGCCGTGAGCCAAGTCCCCGAGGAGTGATGGATTCCCTCTTAGTTTTATCAGGCCTTTGGGGGTACACTCCCCCAACTCTTATTGCAGGTTTATCTTGAGGCGTTTGAGAGGGGGATTCTCCCGCTGAGCATGACGCTGTGGGAAATATTAATGAACGTGAATCCGGGGGGGGGGGGGGGAGGTCGCTCACAAGCCTTCATTGTATCGCCCGATTACGATGATCAATACGGACGTTAAGATCTTGTGCAAGCTTCTGGCCATGCGCTTAGCGCCGTACATGAGAAATAGTGCGGTTTCATACCGGGACGTAATACGGCTATGAATCTGCGGTGGTTGAATCAAATTCTACACGAGGTGCGTGGTGGGGAAGAGCAGATGGTGTTTGTATCCATTGACCTCACCAAGGCGTTTGACACAGTCGATTTGGGTTATCTCCTCGAGGTCCTCCGTGCCATGGGGCTAGTCCTCAATTTTTGTTGCTGGATTTGCATCTTGTATACGGCTCCTCATGCCAGGGTGAAACTTGCGGGTGCGTGATCCAAGGAATGGCGGCTGGGACGGGGTACATGCCAAGGGTGTCTCCTCTCGCCGCTACTATGTGCCCTAGCCATAGAGCTCCTCGCTGTTCGGGTCTGAACAGACATGGAGCAGTGGGGTGTCAGGTGGGGAACACGTGCAATGTCAGTTCCCTGTATGCGGACGATGCTTTGTACTATTTGAGCACTCCCCGGGACACCTTGCCGATACTGCTGCAACACTTATATACCGATTTGGGGAGGTGTCAGGGCTACGACTCAACCACCATAAGTCCCTGATCTTTCCACTGGCGGGGTTGGATTCCGTGCCCCTGGGAGACCTACCAGACCTCGGGCTGCTCTGGGAACAGGAGGGGTTCCATTATCTTGGCATACTGGTGGCTCTGACGGGCGCACAGGCTTTAGCCCAGAATGTGGATCATATAATCGCGTCCTTAAGGCAGTCAGTGTCTCTCTGGAATTCTTTCCCACTCTCATTGATGGAAAGACTGGCCGTCGCCAAGATGGTGATGCTTCCTAGGACGTTATATTTCCTCCAGAACTCACTGTGTCCGCTCCCATCACGAGTCTTCCTCAATCTCAATACGCTTCTCACGTCCCTGCACTGGGCGGGCCGACCCAGTAGGGTGGCTCTTCACAACGTTGTCTGCAGCTACCAGGAGGGTGGCCTTGAATCCCCACGCTTCGATCTATAATATTATGCGGCCCAGTTACAACATGCTGTTGGTTTACCGATGCTGACAATTGGGAGACACGCCTCCTCTCTGGTAGGGTAGATATCCAGATGCTGCAGGTTGCCCTGATGCAAGGTAGGGGGAGGGACACGTCCCTTCCTATGTTGTGCAACACATGGCTGCTATATGGCAGCGGTTTGTTGAGAGAGTCTTACGGAGGACGCCCTTTCACAGGGAGCTCTGAAATGGATACTGCCCCCCTTCATCGATATGGGGGAGGTACATGCCCTTTCATTCCTGGATGGAGGGTGGCTGCAAAGTTCTGGCTGACCTTTACCCTAACGAGTACTTCCTTATTTATGAGCAGGCAGAAGAGGTCTTTGGCCTTGGAGGGGGACAATATCTACACTTCCGGGGACTCCAGGATGTGGCGAATTCACCTGGCCCCAGTACCCAGACGCACCACCACTGACCCACACCTTGGACATTCTCCTTTCCTGCGGCAATGGGCGTAGGCTAATCTCGGCGCCCCACTGGACCAGGGACAATGGACGCGCATAGGTTCCTTCACGCGCAAGGTCTCATGCAATGCAAGGTTTAAACTGACACACTTAAATGTTTTACACCACACCTCCCTAACCCCAGTATCACTGAAGCGTATCTCTGAGGATAGGGGAGACGGATGCCCTAGATGTAACGCTGAGAAAGTGGGCTTCCTGCACTTAGCCTGGGACTGCCTATGGTTAGGCAATTCTGACTGGGGGTGATGGAACGAATAGTCGCAGCCACAGGCTTTCGGATGGCACTCGAACCCCTGCATTGTCTGCTTGAGCTGGTCCGGAAGCCCAAGAAAAAGAAACTTTCTTATAACTCCTGCAATTAATGTTGGTGCTAGCCAGGTGCAGGGTGGCGATAACTTGTATGGGGCAGAGTGCCCCGGAGGTTTCCACTTGGCTCAGAGACATACGGGAGTGGTCCATGGCCGAGGAAACTCACATACAACATACTCGGAGGGATGAGAAGCTGCAGGACATTTTAATGGCCTGGCGGGTTATGTGTGCGCCGGGGCTGGGAGAAGAGGAGCTCTCCTCACATGACACAACTGAAAGTGGGAGCAGTGGGTTGGACACGCCCGTTGGGTTTGGGTCTGATGGGGAGCAGGGGGGTGGACCCCAGTGATATTCATCATCTGTATCAGCGCCATTCCTGGTTCCTTTGTCACGGTACCATTATTGTATGCTTTTGTATCCCTTCCTCATGAGTCTGTTCCCTCCCTGATGCCGCCTGTAGTCCTAAGTGTTGCTAATGAGGTCGTTGATCTGCGTACGTACACTGAATGGAATGCCAGTTGTGTGTTATTGATTATAATGTATAAACTGAAAAAAAAAGTTTTAAAAAATGTATATATGATGCATTTCTGCCGTTTCACACAGCACAGCAAGATGGTTGCTGTTCTGCACTGGATGATAGTTTGTTAAATATGCCCCTCATTGCCTGGGCCCAAACTTGTGATCAGAAACCCACAGCCAGCGATATCAAATGTCAGTGGTGCTGAATACTAAGGCTGCCCTTTTAAGATATTCATATCTGCTTTCCTTCTTTATCAATGTTTTCAATCTTTCTCTTCCTCCTTCTTTGTGTTTTTCTCTCCCTTACTTTGGGTAAAAATCTGATAAGCAAAAATAAGTGCCGGCCCAAAAATGATTGCCAGAGTGCCCTACCTGCAACCACCAGTTCAAAGTAAACACTGGTTATACAGAAAAAAGCTCCCAGGGCATTGTTGAACTTATAGAAAGTTACCTGTGGTTTGTCCCTACAGTAGTGACCCAGACAGAAATCTGGAGAAAATGGACTGCGCCTCTGTGTTGACCTCAGAGTTGAATGCTAATATCTTGGGGGACAGAGTTTCCCTCCCTTGCATAAATGAGATGATTAGCGTAATTCGTAAAGATGAGGTCTTTAGTGTCATTGATTTATTGTCAACATACCATCAAGCAGAGTTGAATCCTGACTCCAAGCCCCTTACATATTTCATTACACTGTTTGGGGAAGCAGCCAATCACAACCATATAAAAGCAAAAAAACGTCATGTCTCATGAACCTCTAGTCCATAATCACATGCTCCAACCACCATCAACATAGTTCTTTAAGAACCAGTATCTCCATTTTGTATCCCTCTGTCTTTCCAAACTGAGCTGAATTGTAAGGGTAAGGCCAATACTTTGGAGTCCAACAATGTTCAAACCATGAGGAAGTTCCCTCCAAGCCTCTCAGCAGAGAGATCAAAACAGCTGCAAATTCCAGGGTCCGCCGGAGAGCGTTTGGAATGCACAGTGAGGATTGTTTCCTTTGTGAGCGGACCCCTACGGCAGGTAGAAAAGTGAAGGAACGGCCGGTGACCGCAGGGCCTCTACCGTCCACTTATGCGGCAGACATGATCATTTAAGGTGATGATTTGAACCCCTTTTGAATAGGACTCTCCTTGTTGCTGAGAGTGCAGATAAGGCTACAGATATTTTGTACCCTTGTCCTGAAGAAGCCAATGAAATTGTGGGCTGAAACGCGACCACAACTGCGTCGGCAGATATATGAGGAGTCCAATTAATTATGAATTTGGCTATAGATTATAGGCGCACACAAGTAACTATGAGAGAGGTGTGATATTAATGGCGCTTCGAGGACTACCTCGGAATGTATCGCTCGGAGTGAGGAGTGTACATTAGTATATGTAAAATTAGGGTTTTGTATACGTTGTATATATTGTGTATATGTATTGTATTGGTGTTGTGGTAATGATTTGTGTTTGATTACTTATGTATTTGATTATGTTATATAGATATTATGTTTGATGTCCTTGCCATAAGTAATTGATTTGTGTACCAGAGTCCCGCTGAATGATATGTGTATCTAACAGAATCATTAATATTTATAATTATAAAATACTGAAAACGTCAGGGTAATTGATGGTGCCATGCACGAAAATAAAAGAGTGATTGATCCCTCCATACTTTTTTCCTATTTGCACATTTTTGATGTTTTATGCCCAGGTATAGGAGCGTCATTTGGGCATAACCCCCTGGTTGTATCCAGCAAATTCCAGGGAAGCCTGCTGGACTGTCAACGAAGAACAAATCATTCTTCACACAGGACAGGAACACCTGCTCGAGCATCCTTGTCGGGTACACCAACTCCTCGGGATCGGAACTGTGCTCTAATATGGTCCACGTCTCGATAGCTCCAAGTCTGATTGCTATTACAGCGCAGAGCATTGAAGCAATCAAAAGAGGGAAGCAAATGGTGGGGAGAGCAGGGAAGGAGACCTACAACATCAAGCAACAAACAAGAGACAATAAGCAACCACAAGGTTGCTAAGAATCCTTTGCCCCCACCTCTTGGTAGCCAAACCAAGATGTACTATTAAAAAGAACAAAATACAAAACCAAAGACAGGGCATGTGTAAGACTCTACTAGTAAGGTAAATAACATTTGGTTATGAGCTGATATACTATGTGACATAACCTACCCTTGTAATATTGAATCTCGCTTCCCAGAGGATGTAAGAGAGGGACAGGATAATGACTCTACAACAAATCCCTGTTAGAGCGGGGCAAGAGAACACACACGTTAATTCTAACCAAAGCCTTTGGTTCCAAGAGTGGTAGCTAGATAATTCCTTTCTTATTTCTTTTTCAATGAGGATCTTGTTATTGAGAGTCGGACATATTTGTTCTCCCGAACACATAAATGTCAAACCGAGACAATGCCAATAAGGCAAAAAAACACAGAAAATACTTTGACGTCAATGTGACACATAAACATTAATTGCATCACTGTATACCATGATAATGTCTCTTTTCACACGTTGCTAATTCATCTAAAGACATATACATCTATATTGCTTCTGGTTCCCCTCCACACGAGTTTACGGAAAAGGTAAACACGCCAACATGAAGGGAGTTCTTCGAACGCGAGTAGAAAAGAGCCCGCCGGACATGGAGCTCACCAACAAAACAAGTGTTGCCCAAGAATATAATGTCCAGAAAAGGTGCAGGTATTCCTG
Organism: Lissotriton vulgaris; assembly: GCF_964263255.1. Taxonomy (NCBI): domain Eukaryota; kingdom Metazoa; phylum Chordata; class Amphibia; order Caudata; family Salamandridae; genus Lissotriton; species Lissotriton vulgaris. Next base: position 15,409 of record NW_028247657.1, on the reverse strand, counting down.
CAGCCCGCAAGAGACAACAAAAGTGTGTCTCGCCAACGGGGTGCAACACTGGGGCTATGATTAGTAATGTAGTTAATATACAGTATTTCTTTTCCAACAGGAATCCCAATTATTCCCCACTCAATAGGAGTGAATTTGTCACCAATACAGCCAAAACATAAGTCAAGAGCAAGATAATTCGTCCCGTAAAAACCAAAGGTGCACCCGCACCCATACCAGACCCTTGCACAACTCTGTAACACGTCCTCAGGACTCCGGCCCATGACTAAGAATACTCTGCACTGCCACAGGGAGTAGAAGTGTCTTTATCTGATTCCAACTCTCCTGTTGACGGGCCTCCGCAAGTAGTCATGGGACTCTTGGGGCCGATTCACAGAATTAACTTAAGACAAAATCCTAAACTTACTACTTTTAGTATTCACAGAAGTTAGGATTTTGTCTTAAGTTTGTCTTAAGACAGACTTAAGACAGACTTAAGACAATCTTAATACAGACTTTAGACAGACTTTCGGCAGACTTAAGTTAGGATTTTGTCTGAAGTTTGTCTTAAGTCTGTCTTAAGTCTGTCTTAAGTTTGTCTTAAGTCTCTCTTAAGTTTGTCTTAAGTCTGTCTTATGTCTGTCTTAAGTTTGTCTTTAGACATACTTAAGACAAAATCCTAACTTCTGTGAATACCAAAAGTAGTAAGTTTAGGATTTTGTCTTAAGTTAGTTCTGTGTATCAGCCCTGTAGTATTCTGAGTTCCGACTGCGTTTTTCCGTAATCTGAAGAATGCGACATGCAGGATAGGGTTCAAGTGGGTTTCATGACAATCCTGATGGAAGATCAGTCCATTTCACATGTATTTCTGATTGTTTTTGTGAGATCAGAAAAAAGAGGCCATAAAATATATACCTACAACTAATGTATGCAAAGGGGTATCCAATACAGGGCGGGAATCCAATATACAAATACAAAAGCAACATTAGAAATGCACTTATACCTTATGTATATGAGCCATAGAGTGCAACAGGGTGAGATACCGTGTCCTTAATAGAATTGAAAATAATTAGACGTCTCCTGCGCGTCCGACGCCATGACCCAGGGAATCCCTCTGGTGCGGGCACAAGAGGGATTCCCTTTAACCCCCAAGAGCCTCAGGAGCTGGGGAAGAGCTTCCCCAGATCCCGAGGCCCCCAACTAGGTTGAAATGACGATCAGCGCATACGTCGCGCTGTCTTCATTGCACAGAAACTGAAACTGAAATGAGCCAAAAGGCTCATTTCAGTTTCCCTCTCTACATGCTCAGGGGGCTATCTCAGCCGTAGAGCACGTAGAAATACGGGAGAGGTGTCATTGGAAAGGGGAGAATCTCCCCCTTCCAATGGTCCCCAGTGGATCCCTGCTTGGGGATCGTCCCAGGAGGGCGATCCCCAAGCAGGGATCCACCCACTAGGCACCAGGGAGGGGGAGCGGCCCCTTGGGCAAGGGCTTTTACTCCCCCCAAAATAATTTGGACATATTTAGTCTTTCTGCCTCCCCTGGGGGGCAGATGGGGCAGTAGCCCCCAATATGCCCCCCGGGGGCAGAAAGCCTACTAGATACCAGGGATTTTTATATACATTATAATTAGGGTGGTGGCTGTCCCCCACCACCACAAGGGTGAAGTCTTTTTGCCCCCCCCCGCCTCGGGCAGGAAGCCCACTAGATACAAGGGATTTTTAAAAAATTATAATTAGGGGTGTGGGCTGCCCAATATGGGCATGCCAATGCCCCCACTTCCGCCGCAAAGGTATAGTCTTTCTGGGTAGGAAAACGTTGGGGGATCCACGCAAGCCAGACCTTGCTGGACTCCCCCGGGCGCCTAGTTTTCAGACATGTGTGGGTGTGGTAGATACCCAAGATGCCCGCCGAGCCTGGGGCCCAAAACCCAGGTGACCCCCCTTGCAAAACGAGGTTATTTAGTGATAGGTAATTTTGATGTCTCCTCAATACGTTTTCGGCCCTTGCCTGTCGCGGGGACTTGAGCCACCCGCGCAAGTGAGGTACTGTTTTTATCGGGATACCTGGGGAACACTGGGTGGGAGGACATTTGTGGATCCACGTAGAACTTTCCCACTCAAAAATATGAGAAAAAAATGATTTTTTTCTGCTAAATTTGAGGTTTAAAGTGTATTCTTAGTAGAAAAATGTTGGGGGATCCATGTAAGCCATACCTCGCTGGACTCCCTTCTCATATCTCTTGTGACATACTCTGAGTTCCACTTACATCAGCCTGATGACTCACGAGATGCTGTGAACTACCAAGCCTAGAAACCACACACTTCCCTTTCTCAGATCAACACAGATAACTATTTACATGAAAAGAAAACAAAAACGAAACATGAGTAGGTTTTTTCACAACTCTCTCAGACCTACGTGTCTCAACGTCTTCCTCCTTACCCCATATCCAACTTTCTTACCCAAGACTTTAGGTACATCTGCCTTTTTTATACACAACAACCCTGTTAAGATTCCATATGCGGATGTCTTGAGTTTTTATAGCATTGTCAAAAATCTTAATGACACATTTAGGTTTAGAGAAACTTGGACCAACCCCACACATTGCGGGATACTTTATCATTATCAAGCCTTCCACCATGACCTCCGTTGTCATCGCCGCTTTCCTCTTATCAAAACGTTCCTTCCTGTGTTCCACCCTTGGCTCCTCTCTAGGTCGGACCTTATTCCCACCACAAGTCTTCCCTCTTGATGCTTCATATTTACGCACCCATGGTGGTTCGACAGAAGTTCTGGGCAACCTTCCTCAGAAAAGTTCAAAAGGAGTGCTCCCAGTGGTACTGTGAGGGGTAACGCTGTACATCTCTATTTTTTAAACACTTCTTTCTTCCAGTTGAGTGAGTTGGGCTTTGCCAAGGCTATAGTTTCCTTGAGCACCCTATTTAACCTCTCCACCACTCCATTTGTCTCCGGGGGATAGAGCACACATTTCCTATGCTGTATACCTCTTTTCCTTAGAAATTCCTCTATTTCCTTAGACACCAACTGAACCCCATTCTCAGTAAGAATTGTTTCCGGAGCCCCCACTCTAGACATAAGTAAATTCAGACACCACTTCAGCCAAAAGAGCCTCAGCGGCCATTCCCTCACGCCATCATTGCTCAGAAAGGACTTCCCTTCCAAAACACAGCCAGTCAGACTCATTCTGCATCAGATCCTCACCGCTCACCATACCCTTCTCTTTGGGACACGTCTTGAGTGTATCAGCAACTCCATTTTCCACGCCTGGAGTTTATTTTGCACCAAAACTGTTTTCCTTGCGTGCAATGACCCTTTGTAATGCGCCCAGAAACTAAGTCAAGCCTTTTTTGTTAAAAATTTCGACAAGGGGTTTATGATCAGTCCTAATCGAAACATTAACGCCCCACACACATTTCTTTCATTTCTTAACTGCCCAATAGACAGCAAGGGCTTCCCTTTCCACCACAGAACATCTGGAGTCTGCATCACTTAAACTCCGGGATATAAACATGACAGTTTCCATTAATGTGACAGAGAAGGGGTCTCCTGCTATGAGATAACTACCCGAGGCAGGGAAGGTATCAGTGAATTAGTAGAAAATCTCAGACAACTATTGACAAACACAGTCAAGGTAAGGGGCACAGACTAAGACACGCGTGTTGGTACAAAAATAGAAAGGTACTGTTTACTGTCATTATAAATAGAAATATCACTTTGTTTATATACGTATTCTTTTCAACAAGGAAATACAGTCATTATATTTAATCTCCATTAGGATAAATGTAATCCATCCATATACCATCCTGGTACTCTGACATTTATCCACTATACCCTTCTCTCATATAAAATAATACAGGTGACATTAATTATAATCATGTTCTCTACAGAAAATAATTATTCTAATACAAAGATGTTCTCTGCACGTATATGGCCTAGCCAATATAAAGATATTTTTTTTTCTACATGTGTTTCGGCTGGTGGCCTTCTTCAGGAAGCCACAAAATGAACGGAACTGAATAATGTCTGGGGATGTTTCATATTCTCAGTGATGACGATGGAAAGGACACTTTGTGTCATGTTTTATGTTTCCACTCAAACTGGTAGAGCTGGAAAGGGCTGTGATCTCCAATCTGAGGATCAGAGCCTGTCCATCAACGACAGTGTTCACAAAGAATCCAAAAATGAAGAATTAAGTGAGTTCCCGACTTAACATTCGGTTCCCTGAGAGTTTGTCCAAAATCGAAATGCTTTGTCTCAATACAATCCATCTATCACTTCTTGCTCAGTCGATGGCTCTCTCGACGATGACCGCGATGTATGGAAACAAGAGGCCGCCGCTGGACAGTATATGCGTCCGTGTTGGGCGGCTTCCTGCAATGTCTGAGGTCAGCGAGGGTCCGTGTGGAAGGGAAGGGATCCTGCCATTGGAATCATGCTGTTGTCGAACCGCACCTGGTCCTCTTTCACTTGCATTAGTGGTTATGATTGATCTGTTGTTGGGATCACTCGGCCCGATTCACAGAACTAACTTAAGACAAAATCCTAAACTTACTACCATTTTGGTATTCACAGAAGGCACTTACTCATTTTGGAATTCACAGAAGGCACTTACTCATTTCGGTATTCACAGAAGTTAGGAGGCCTAACTTTAGGACTCCTAAATGCCTTCTGTGAATAGTGAAAGTCTTAAAGTTAGGATTTTTCTCAGTTTAGGAGTAGTAAAGTTAGGACTCCCAACTTCTGTGAATACCAAAATGAATAAGGAGCATATTATCAAGCAAGGGGGTAAAATTATCACCGCATTAGCGGCAGGAAACTGCAGCTAAAGTGGTGATAATGGGTTTGAAAATAGGCCCTTGTGAATTCCCGTAGCAGCCCAGGTTAACATCAGAACCTGGGCTTCTATGGGAATTCACAAGAACATATTATCAAGACCATTATCGCCGCTTCAGCGGCAGTTTCCTGCCGCTAAAGCGGCGATAATTTTATCGCCTTTCTTGATAATATGCCCCCAAGTGCCTTCTGTGAATACCGAAATGGTAGAAAGTTTAGGATTTTGTCTTAAGTTAGTTCTGTGAATCGGGCCCAAAGTTCCTAAAACTGGGTGTAGGAGAAAGTCTTTCCTTCATCGGCAGAAACTCGTTCTCACAACTACAATCCCATGCGAACTGCACACCTTCTCATGTTTACGCTCAGCTCTGCAATATTCCTCACTAACTTGCAATAATGTCCCTAAAAATGTCATGAATTCTTCTTTAGATGGCGGAGAGCTCATGCTCTGAAAGGTGGAAACGATCTGAACCTTGGGTTTAATAACTTCTCCAGTGATGTTATGACCCAGATATTTAACGGTATCAGTGCCAAAGTTACCCTTTTGCACTTTGATAGTGAGGTTACTGTCACAGAACTGCCTTAACGCCTATCTCAGGCGTGTTGTGTTCATCATCATCTCTTCCAAAGATTAGACGGTCAACTCAGTGCGGCCTGCATTCCTGGAGACTCATAGCCTTCTCGATCCAACATAGACTGGCTTTCGACGCCTCCAAGGTGCCGAAGCTGGTTGACGAGTCTATGAGGATCCTGGACGCCGGAGGTACTGCTGTGGTCACTCTTGGACCTCAGTGCAGCCTTTGTCCAGAGACTCATAAATTTGGGGGTGACCGGGGCTGCAATCCTTTTTGGATGACGGATCTCTCCAGGTCTTTGAAGCTGATGCTGTCTCAAAACAAGTGCGCCTCCGCTGCGGCATTCGGCAGGGATCATCCCTGGTCCCACCTTATTTGATATTTATATGAGCCCGTTAGCGGAGATTGTGCTGCCTTTTGGGGTACATATAGTGACTTATGCTGATGGCACGCAACTTACAGTGGCACTTAACCACTCTGACACTTCCCCTCCGTCCTTGTTTGGAAGAGGAAGCCAAATGGATGAATAGTTCCTACTTGAAATTGAACGGAGAAAAGACTGAGATCTTGATTTTAGGAAACCCGACCCTTTTGGAACCTGAAGGAATATGGACGGCCTGCTCGGGCCCTGTCCCGGCCCCCAAGACCCAGATGAAAAGCCTCGGCATTTGGCTCCGTCAAGACCTGAGCTTTAAGGTTCAAGCGCGTAATGTTGCGGCCTCCTGTTACGGCACCCGAAAGATGCTTCGCAAAGTCCTCCCACTGCTTCCCTTCCGGGCAGGAAGGCTTGTGGTCCAGACGCCTGGACTATGGGGCACCATGGTGCAGCGGCGCCTGCGTTGACGTGCGGCAGCCCATTGTGCGCCGGCGCTGGGGAAAGGACGGGAGTGGCTGTTTCTGATAGATACGGTGCATTCCTACCCTTTTCTTTGCCGTGGGGCAGAGCTGCAGGAAGACTTGCGGCACTGCCCTATGCCAAAATATTGTAAATGAGGCCCACCATCCTAGCCAGTCAGAGCAGAGGCGTTTGCAAGAGACTTTTTCAATTCAAGAAACATTATATATTTTGTTTTTAATATAGTGTGTGAGGGTGGGAACATATAGCGCTTCTGGCCGTCGAGTGACGCGAGGCGCTTCGAGCTGTTGAGTGTCGCAAGGCACTTCAGCCGTCGAGTGACGCAAGGCGCTTCTGGCTGCCGAGTGACGTGAGGTGCTTCTGGCCGATGAGTGACGCGAGGCGCTTCTGACCATCGAGTGACGCGAGGCGCTTCTGGCCGTCGAGTGACGCGAGGCGCTTCGAGCTGTCGAGTGAGGCGAGGCGTTTCGGCCGTCGATTGACGCGAGGCGCTTCTGGCCGTCGAGTGACGCGAGGCGCTTCTGGCCGTCGAGTGACGCGAGGTGCTTCTGGCCGTCGAGTGACGCGAGGCGCTTTGAGCTGTCGAGTGACACAAGGCGCTTCGAGCTGTCGAGTGACGCGAGGCGCTATGCCTCTCCTCACACGAGCACTTCTCCAAAAGGCCTCTTTCTAGTTCGCATCATCTGTGATTTTCTCAGTTACGCGCCTAACTTTGGGGAGTTTCCTTCAGCGTCACCGCGTTAGTGACGTCATTCTTTATGTTCTTTCTTAATTATAGACCAATTGACCAATAACGTCGGTTTTTGTTTTTCCCACAGGGCCTCTCAGCGCCACGAGTTTTGTTTTAGATTCGTATTTCAGGCAGGATGCCCTGGACGCCTGTTCGAAGCCTGAATTAACAGGGATGATCCACCGATGGCTGTGTTTTTTTGGTGGACTGTGGTCACGTCTGCGAGTATGGAAGGGTGGCAACTAAGAGGCCCTGGCATAGATCCGGGGATGATAGGGTGCTCACTTAGAGGCCCTGGACCAGATCCAGGGATGGAGAGTGCCACTGAGAGGCCCTGGCACAGATCCGGGGATGGGAGGGTGCCCACTAAGAGGCCCTGGCACAGATCCGAAGATGGGAGGGTGCCCACTGAGAGGCCCTGGCACAGTAGTGGGATGACAGGGTGCCACTGAGAAGCCCTGCCAAAGATATGGAGATGGGAGGGTGCCCACAGAGAGGCCCTGGCACAGGTCTAGGGATGGGAAGGTGGCTACTGAGAGGCCCTGGCACAGGTCTAGGGATGGGAAGGTGGTCACTGAGAGGCCCTGGCACATGTCTACGTATATGAGGGTGCCCACTGAGAGGCCCTGTGTTGGACAGGCCACATGAAGGGCTTGCTCCCTCCCCGCACGACCAGGCCCGAGCCCGGCTCCTCAGGTGTTACACGCAACGACTACCCGTTTCCCGTCTCCTATGGGACCCCTACCCCTGAACATCTCCACCGCCTGGGCCCGATTCCCTACCGGCCCTCTCGCCCGGCCTGGGCGCCATCTTGGACACAGCACCACGAGGCCGCGTGGCCTCCGATCGACCCTAACCCTGGGCCTGGCCAGGCCCCGACATCCCGGCACCACCATCCACCCATGAGGTGAGCGGACTACTTGGCAGGTCAATGGGAGAAAGAGGTGTCGATGGCTCTCCCCCGCCAGGTGCCGATCGCCCCCAGCTCCCCCAGGCGCTGGCTCCACCCCCCTGCTGGGTGTCTGGACTCCCTCATCCCGGACCTCCCGACCTCCAAGTGCGAGGGTCCGGACATCAAAGGGCGCCAGACCTATAACTGGGGCAGCTCCAGAGCAGGAAGGCAGTTGTATCCTGGAGTCGAGAGACGCCGCGAAGAACTCATCCTTGACGGACTACTGGCGCTGCCGTAGCCCTGCCTTGCGAACTATCGTCCTGCCTGCTGGCGCTGCCGCAGCCTTCTGAAACCTTCATCGTCGTCGGGACCTGCTGGCGTGGCCGCGGACCGTTTGTAATTACCACCTTCATCGGGACCTGCTGGCTTCGCCGCGGACCGTCGCTACCTTCAAGCATCCCGGGACCTGCTGGCTCCGCCGCGGCCCGATCATCTAGAACTCCGAGCTCGAGGATTGTGAGCTATTTCATCTACCAGATTGGTAACAAGACTGTCCCGCTACCCTTTTCCCAATCCAGAGACCAGAACCGAGGGGACCCCTGAGTCCAGACCTCCTTGTCCCATTTTACCGTACTTAAAGAATTGCTTATACCTTATCCTTGTGTGGTGTACGTCTGTGGGGGGGAAGTTACTTGTCTGTACGATCGCTGGAGACGGCTCTCCCCGGAGACCTCTCCCTCTATCCTCGGCCGACCCTCCCGGTCCGTCTAACATTGGTGGCCAGCGGCGCGATCCGAATCAACGCGTAATCGTACAGAGAGTAGCTCACCCCACGACGAAATCACAATGACAACCAAAGAAAGCGGATCCACTGAGAAATTCCAGATGGAGAAATCGGAAGAATACAGCCATCGTGAGTTGAAACAATTCTGCATTGAACTAGGTATCGCTACCACCGGTCTGAGTACTAAAGACGATTTCAAGCACGCCATTGAGTCTTGGGCAGAAACCGGGGCCGTCAGACCCCCGGACCAAAATGTCGCAGCAGCAGAAAAAGACACCACGGCTCCCGAGGAGCGAAGAACGGGTCTCTCACAAGATGAGATCCAAGAACGGGAAAGAACCCGACTACATGAACTAGAAATGGCCCGGCTCAAAATGGATGGCGAACTCAAATTAGCAGAACAAAAACTGAATCTGGAACATCTGCGACTCCGAGAAGAACGGGAAGAGAAGCAGAGACAAAGAGAGCTCGAAGAGAAGAGACTGGCGTATGAACACGAGCGCAAACTAGCTGAGATAGACTTACGCAAGCAGAACAAAGAATTAGGGGTGCCCGAGCAACCGCGCACCCCGGGGGCAACAGAAAAAAAGGTACACATCCCCAAGGATGTCGTTCGAGAATATTTCCGAGAGGACGACATACAGCAATGGTTCAAGGCCTACGAGATCGCTATGACCTCCCACCGGATCGATCGAAGCGACTGGGGAGCCGGTCTATGGGGGAGGTTCCTCAATGAGGGCCGCGATGCCCTGCTACAGCTCCCAGACCATCTGATGACCTCCTATGACCACATGAAAGCTGCCCTCCTCACCCGCTATGGGCTCACACCCGAAATGTACCGCCAGAGGTTCCGAGACTGCACCCGGATCCCGGGTACAACTTGGGTGGAATACGTGAACTATTTCAGCCGGGCCTTCGAGGGTTGGATCAAGGGCAGCAACGTAACGACTTACGAGCAACTCTTCAATCTCATGGTATGGGAGCATCTATCAAACAACTGCTTCGTGGAGCTCAGGCAGCACCTCCTCGACAGTAAATTGACTGATCCACGGCAGCTCGCCGCCGAGGCTGACCGGTGGGAAATCACCCGAGTGGGCCGAAATGGGTCCTATGAACAGAACCGGAACCACCACGGTCAGCACCGTCCCCGAGGAGGAGGAGGGGGCCAAGGACGAGGAAGAGACAACGCCCCGGCCGCTCCCACTACCAGCACCCCACCCCCGGCCAACCGGGGCAACACCCCGGCGCGGCCGGGATACAGAGCCAATGTCACGTGTCACCGATGCCAGCGAGTCGGCCACTACGCAAACGACCCAAATTGTCCACAGAGCCAGACTCCGAGACCCCGCCAGATGGCTGCCGCCGCCCTAGGGGAGGAACAAATCTCCGAAGAAAATGAGGAATGTGAGCAAGAACACCAAGAATGGGAACCAGCTGCCATGGTTCTAGCATGCCTAGGGGGAAGAGACATGGTCCCGCGGGTCCCCCTACCCGCCAACACCCGGAAGTACAGTCAATGGGTGAACATTAATGGACGCCGGGCCGAAGCCCTACGAGACACCGGGGCCAGTGTAACAGCCGTCCGCTGTCACCTGGTGACCCCAGAACAGATCCTGCCGAACATTCTCTGCCCTGTCCGCTCAGCCGACAATTCGGAGAGTCTATGTCGGATGGCTTGCGTCCCCTTCGAGTGGGGAGGAGTCTCCGGCATGTTGAAAGTGATGGTCCGAGATGACGCCCCCGTAGACTGTCTCCTGGGAAATGATCTTGAAAGTTCCCCGTGGGCCGCCGTAGAGAGGAGAGAGCACCTGGGGATGTTGGGCATCCCGGACTGGGCGTGCGTAACCACCCGGTCCATGGCTGCCCGTGCCATCCCCTGACCCGAAGAACCTGAATGGCCGGCACCTCCTCCCCCGGTCGCTCCAGTAGAAGACACCGACCGTGCCGTCCCCCCAGAACAAACTCCCGAGGGGCTCGTTCAGCCCCAGGACCTTCCCGGCCTGGATCAGTGGCGTCAGGAGGGGGGGCCCACCCAGGAACAGTTTCGCCAAGAGCAGAAGACCTGTCCCTCCCTCGAGGGACTCCGCCAACAAGCCCTCGCTCAGAGCGCAGGGGATACCTCCGGAACCCATTGGGTCTATTGGGACAATGACCTATTGTACAGCGAACAGAGAATCGCGGAGTTAGGGGCCAGTCGAGTGCTAGTGGTGCCCCTCCGTTTTAGAGACTTCTTGCTAAACCTGGCCCACGATGTCCCCCTGGCTGGCCACCTGGGTCAGGATAAAACCTACAGTCGCCTGGTGACCCACTTTTTCTGGCCCAAGATGAGGAACGATGTACTCCAGCACTGCCGATCTTGCCCCACGTGCCAGGCCAGCGGGAAGAGCGGCCGCAAGCTGAAAGCACCCCTGCAACCTTTTCCAGTGGTCACCACCCCGTTCGAGAGGGTGGGGATAGACATTGTGGGGCCCCTGGACCCCCGTACAGCACAAGGACATCGGTTCATCCTAGTACTGGTGGACCACGCCACCCGCTACCCCGAGGCTGTTCCCCTGCGAACTGTGACAGCCCCGGTAGTCGGCCGGGCCCTGATGGGGATCTTCTCCCGTGTGGGCTTCCCCCGAGAAGTCGTCAGCGACCGGGGCACAAACTTTATTTCAAAATACATGAAGTCCCTCTGGCAACAGTGTGGGGTCACCTACCGATTCACGACCCCCTATCACCCTCAAGGAAACGGACTCGTTGAGCGGTTCAACCGCACGCTCAAAGGGATGATTGGGGGGTTGGAAGAGCCCCTCCGTCGCCAGTGGGATGTGCTACTACCGTGCCTTCTCTTTGCTTACCGAGAAGTCCCCCAGAAGTCCCTCGGCTTCAGCCCGTTTGAACTCTTGTATGGACACCCAGTACGAGGGCCGCTCAGCCTAGTCAAAGAAGGCTGGGAAATGCCCCCTCTAAAGAACCCTCCAGATGTTTTCAAGTACCTCCTAACCCTCCGCAACCAGACCAGACGATTCAGAGAGATGGCAAAAGCAAACTTGGAGGCCAGTCAGGAGGACATGAAAAGGTGGTACGATCAAAATGCCTCCTCCATCGAATTTGAACCCGGCCAACAAGTATGGGTAATGTCTCCCACCGAACCATGCGCCCTGCAAGACAAATGGACAGGGCCCTTCAAAGTAATCGAGCGCAAGAGCCCTGTCACCTATCTCATCAATATGGAATCTTCACGGAACCCTCTCCGGGTCCTCCACGCTAATAGACTAAAACCCCATTTTGTGCGTTCAGAACTCTGCCTCCTGATGGCAACAGACAATGGAGCCGAGGAGGACTCCGAACCCCTTCCTGACCTCCTACGGACTCGGGAGAAGGACGGCTCCGTGGACGGGGTCCGACTCTCGGAGGCCCTCACCCTGGAACAGCGCCAAAGATGCCGAGACCTCCTGCTGCAGTTCGCCCCCCTGTTCTCCCTCACCCCAGGGGTCACCCCCTGGTGCGTACACGACGTGGACACTGGGGACAGTCCCCCTATCCGCCATCGGGCCTACCGCGTACCAGATCGGGTACGGGCCTGCATCCAAGAGGAGGTGGCCAGGATGCTCACGCTCGGGGTCATCGAACCCTCCGACAGCCCCTGGGCCAGCCCCGTGGTACTGGTCCCCAAAGCGGCCGCCCCCGGCACCACGCTGGAACTCCGGTTCTGCGTTGACTACCGGGGCTTGAATGCGGTCACCAGAACAGACGCACACCCCATCCCCCGGGCAGATGAACTAATCGACCGCATGGGAGCTGCCCGCTACCTCAGCATCTTCGACCTGACAGCGGGCTACTGGCAGATCGGTCTCACACCCCGGGCCCAAGAACGATCTGCATTCTCCACCCCTGATGGCCACTATCACTTCAAGGTCATGCCCTTCGGCATGAAGAATGCCCCAGCAACATTTCAGCGGCTAGTTAACCAGGTCCTGGCGGGGCTTGAAGAATTCAGCGCCGCCTACCTGGACGATATCGCTGTGTACAGCCACCACTGGTCCGACCACCTCCACCACCTCCGAGAGGTGCTACAGGCCCTCCAACGAGCTGGCCTCACGATCAAGGCCAGCAAATGCCAAATTGGCCAGGGGTCCGTGACCTATCTCGGGCACCAGGTGGGAAGCGGTCTGGTGGCCCCTCTGCAACTCAAGATCGCTGCCATCCAGTCTTGGCAGCCCCCCATCACCCAGACCGAGGTCCGCGCCTTTTTGGGACTCACAGGCTACTACCGGCGGTTCGTGAGGGACTATGGCAGCATTGTGGGGCCCCTCACGGAACTCACATCCAAAAACCAACCAAAGAAGGTCAACTGGACCCCAGACTGTCAAGCGGCCTTCGAGAAGCTGAAGGCCGCCATGTGCTCCGCCCCTGTGCTCCAGGCCCCCGACTACAGTCGGGAATTTATCGTCCAGACGGATGCCTCCGACCATGGCATTGGGGCAGTCCTTTCCCAGTTGAACCCCGAAGGACTCGACCAGCCAGTGGCTTTCATCAGCAGACGACTCCTGGCCCGAGAACAACGCTGGAGCACCATCGAGAGGGAGGCCTTCGCCGTGGTGTGGGCCCTCAAAAAGCTCCGGCCCTATCTTTTCGGCACCCACTTCCGGGTACAGACCGATCATCGGCCCCTGCAGTGGCTCATGCAGATGCGGGGGGAAAACCCGAAACTACTACGTTGGTCCATCTCCCTGCAAGGGATGGACTTCACTGTGGAACATCGACCCGGGCAAGACCATGCCAACGCAGATGGCCTGTCACGCTTTTTCCGCCTCGACGAGGAGAGTCCCCAAGAGGATGGGTGACTCTCCCCGCCTTCAGCTGGGGGGGACGCATGTTGGACAGGCCACACTAAGGGCTTGCTCCCTCCCCGCACGACCAGGCCCGAGCCCGGCTCCTCAGGTGTTACACGCAACGACTACCCGTTTCCCGTCTCCTATGGGACCCCTACCCCTGAACATCTCCACCGCCTGGGCCCGATTCCCTACCGGCCCTCTCGCCCGGCCTGGGCGCCATCTTGGACACAGCACCACGAGGCCGCGTGGCCTCCGATCGACCCTAACCCTGGGCCTGGCCAGGCCCCGACATCCCGGCACCACCATCCACCCAGGAGGTGAGCGGACTACTTGGCAGGTCAATGGGAGAAAGAGGTGTCGATGGCTCTCCCCCGCCAGGTGCCGATCGCCCCCAGCTCCCCCAGGCGCTGGCTCCACCCCCCTGCTGGGTGTCTGGACTCCCTCATCCCGGACCTCCCGACCTCCAAGTGCGAGGGTCCGGACATCAAAGGGCGCCAGACCTATAACTAGGGCAGCTCCAGAGCAGGAAGGCAGTTGTATCCTGGAGTCGAGAGACGCCGCGAAGAACTCATCCTTGACGGACTACTGGCGCTGCCGTAGCCCTGCCTTGCGAACTATCGTCCTGCCTGCTGGCGCTGCCGCAGCCTTCTGAAACCTTCATCGTCGTCGGGACCTGCTGGCGTGGCCGCGGACCGTTTGTAATCACCACCTTCATCGGGACCTGCTGGCTTCGCCGCGGACCGTCGCTACCTTCAAGCATCCCGGGACCTGCTGGCTCCGCCGCGGCCCGATCATCTAGAACGCCGAGCTCGAGGATTGTGAGCTATTTCATCTACCAGATTGGTAACAAGACTGTCCCGCTACCCTTTTCCCAATCCAGAGACCAGAACCGAGGGGACCCCTGAGTCCAGACCTCCTTGTCCCATTTTACCGTACTTAAAGAATTGCTTATAAAGAACGTTGAATCTTATCTTTGTGTGGTGTACATCTGTGGGGGGGAAGTTACTTGTCTGTACGATCGCTGGAGATGGCTCTCCCCGGAGACCTCTCCCTCTATCCTTGGCTGACCCTCCCGGTCCGTCTAACACCCTGGCATTGATCCAGGGATGTGAGGGTGCCACTAAGAGGCCCTACAAGGGACTTATTTGAAACAGATTTAAATTCATTAACGAGTTGTACATATGTAACGCACTCTTATGTATCCACAGGATAACCGTCTTATATCAACTGTAACAAATATATTAGTGGAAGGCAAAAGGAACACATAGAGCAAGAATCGTATTCAGTGTTCAAAAAATCTTTATACTGCAACAGAAGTAGGGAGACAAATACAAATAAAGTGAAGCAAAAAGGTCATGAACAGAGATCAATCAAATTTTCACTACAGTTCATAACTAGGAACATCAACTCCAGATATTCAAAGACACAACCAAAATTAATTAATAAAAAGAGGTTGCGAATTGGTGACAAAGCAACGTAATAGGAGATGATGGAGTGTCGACGCTTCGGTCTAGGTAGCAGTCGTCAGATAGACTCCCTACTTTTGTTGCAGTATAAAGATTTTTTGAACACTGAATACGATTCTTGCTCTATATGTTCCTTTTGCCTTCCACTAATATATTTGTTACAGTTGATATAAGACGGTTATCCTGTGGATACATAAGAGTGCGTTACATATGTACAACTCGTTAATGAATTTAAATCTGTTTCAAATAAGTCCCTTGTAGCACCCCTTGACTTAAACTACTTTGTGCCCAAGCCTACAAGGGTTTATTGGGTTTCCCCTGCCTTTAACAGACTAAGAGGCCCTGGCACAGAGCCAGGGATGTGAGGGTGGCCACCGAGAGGCCCTGGCACAGATCCGGGGATGGAAAGGCTGCCACTGAGAGGCCCTGGCATAGATCCGAGGATGGGAGGGT